>NC_063340.1:86659086-86677002 GCF_021869965.1 Rhincodon typus
ACCAATTCATAGGCACTCAAAATAGCCTGTTTTACTTCTTCATATTCTCCTGACATCCCCCCTGACAACACTGCAAACAGCTGACCAGCCCTGCCTCCCAACTTGCTCTGAATTAAAATTACCCATACTGTCTTTGGCCAGTTCATCCCTTTCTTTGTCTTCTAACTCCAGTTGTCTCATTTTAAATCTTTTTTTCTTCTGACTCCACTGCACTCCACTCCTTCTGTGATATACCTAAATGCTTGGTTAACTTTGTTACAATTTCAGCTTTCCTTTTATCCCTAGTTAAACCCAATTTTATACTGTCTGCTAATTCTAAAAGTGTCACCTTTCTCTGTCTTTCTAAACTTTCCTGGTAAATTTGGGAAACATCTTCAATCACCAGAACCTCTTTACCAACGTTAAGAGCCAATTCCCCCACTTTTGATTTAACCAACAAAAAGCATCCGAAATTAAACAGATTTTCCACTTCTTACTTAAGATTTTTTTTTAAGAGGTGTAGGACACTAATCCCCAAATCTGTTTAAATCTGCTGGGACCTTTCATACCCCAAATATGTTTAAATCTGTCCACATCTGTCCAAACCTGTTCAGATACTGGATGGTCCCCCAATCTGTTATAAAGTGAAATTTGACCACAATCTTACATCCCCGCACCCACCCCACCACCCCCACCAAGAACTAAAATCGAAACACCCAAAGAGGAGCATCTCACCCTATAATCAGTAAAAGGAGTGTGAAAAGTGGTGTAACCTGCCTTTCGGCAACTTCTAGTTGTGAAATAAAATAAACCCCTGACACTCAGTTTACAATCAACAAATAACAATTTATTTATCAAACTCTAACAGTCAACAAATTAACTAAACTATTAACAAACTGAATAAATCCCTTCTAACTACTAACTATTCTCAAATAAAGCAAGATTCTAATGGTATGTGGTTCCAATAAATACAGAGCCCACTTACATGAAAACAAAATAGGATTTAGCCTTTCGAAATTACAGTCAGGTGACATGCCTTTCAGAATGTTCTTTGCCTTCTCTGCGATTCTTCTGCCAGGAATATTAACTAGTTGTGCCATGGGTAACTTTGTTTTTTAAATGGTGTTTTCTCTGAGACATAGAGGAGGCTGTGAGAGCTAGTGGTTCTCTCTTGAGATCTGAGGGCTGTTAGCTCTGGTGGATGGCAGTTAACACTGGCCTTTTGTCCAACTGCCCCCTTCTTTTATAGACTTGATGACATATCAATATTTATTACACTAGGATTGGTCCCATGTTGTCAAAATCATCAGATTTAAATTTAATTGATTTTTGTTATCTAAGTACCTGGTTCAAATTGATTGGGTAAATTCAGAAGCCTGTTGTTTTGGTAAAAACTGCTCCATGGCCTTTTGATACAAATGTTTCAGTTCTGTTGCTCTCTATGTACTTGCAAACTTTCCAGCTGCTGCTCACTGTCATCCATTCTAAATCTCTAACCACAGAAAAAGCACATCACCTTTTAAAAGGACCACACAATGCTTTCCCCTCAGTATTTTACAAACATCAAATTCTAACTTCCTGCTGATCAAACCATAAGCACTGTAACCAATTCCGTAATACCAGCTCCTGATGTTCAACACATAGGTGACATCTTTGATCATTAAGAGACCTCATTCTCTCTCTAGCTGCTTTATTTTATTTTTATTCATTTACAGGATGAAGGCGTCACTGGATATGCAGCATTTATTGCCCATCCCTAATTCTCCAGAGGGCAGTTAAGAGTCAACTACATTGCTGTGGGTCTGGAGTCACAGGCCAGGTAAAGATGGCAGATTTCCTTCCCTAAAGGGCATTAGTGAACCAGATGGGCTTTTCCTGACAATTGACAATGGTTTCATGGTCATCATTAGAATCTTATTTCTAGATATTTATTGAATTATTGAATGTTTTGCTCTTAACAGAGTTGGAGAATCTTTCTGGATTATCATTAACCTTCTCTGTGAAGGCTATTTCATATCCCCTCTTTGCCGACCTGATTTTCCCCTTAAGAACGCTCCTATGCTCTTTATCGTCTTCAAGAGATTCACTTGATCCCTGTTGTCTACATTTATGATTCTTTCTTATTCTTGACTGGAACCTCAATATCTTTATTCATCCATTGTTCCCTAATCTTACCAGCCTTAGCTTCACTCTAACAGGAATATAGTACCTCCTGACTCTCATTATACACTTTTGAAAGCCTCCCACATGTCAGTCATCCCTTTACCTGTGATCGGTCTACTCCAATCAACTTTTGAAAGTTACTGTCTTATACCATTAAAACTTATCTTACTCCAATTAAGAACTTTAACTTTTATGGAATGTTTATCGTTTTCCATAGCTATTTTAAAACTAATAGAATTATGATTACTAGTCCCAAAGTGTTCCCCTACTAACATTTCAGTCCCTTGCCCTGCCTTATTTCCCAAGGGAAGGTCAAGTTTTGCTCCTCCTCTTGTAGACACATTTACAAATTGATAAAGAAAGTTTTCTCAAACACATTTAACAAATTCCTTGCCATCCAAGCCTTTAACACTATGGAATCCCAGTTAGTGTTTGAAAAATTAAAGTACTCTACTATTACAATCTTATCGTTTTTACATGTATCTGAAATTTCTCAAAATATTTTCTCCTCCATTTCTCTCTGATTATTTGGAGGCCTATAGTACAATCCCATCATCCCCTTCTCATTTGTGATTTCTATCCATATTGGGTTACTGGACTATCCATCAGAAATATCCTCTTTAATTGCACTTGTGATGTTTTCCTTAATCAAAAACATCACTGCTTCTCCTGTCCTGTCTCCCTTTCTATCCTTCCAATAGTATCTAAAATCCGGAACATTGAGCTGCCAGTCCTGTCCTTCCCTCAGCCAAGTTTCTGTAATAGCTACAACGCCCCAGTCCCATGTTCCCATATATGCCCTGAGTTAATCAGCCTTACTTTCAAGACCCCTTGCATTGAAATTAATTCAGTTTAATTCTTCAGAGTTACTTTGTTCTTTGACTTGGTCTTGTCTGTCTTTTCTAATTAACTTGCTCTTTTTTTGATTCAGAACAATCCTCATCTGCCTTTCTATTTTCACTGTTACTTAGGAATCACCCACCAACACCCCTTCCTACTAGTTTAGAGGTTCCTGAAATAGAATTAGCAAATCTCCCCACCTGGATACTGGTCCCTTTCCAGTTCAGGTGAAACCCATCCCTTTGAACAGGTCTTTTCCACACCAGGAGAGATGCCAATGATCCAAAAATCTGAATCCTTGCACATTGCACCATCTCTTAGGGCACCATTAGGGCGACACGGTGGCACAGTGGTTAGCACTGCTGCCTCACAGCGCCAGGGACCTTGGTTCGATTCCAGTCTCAGGCGACTGTCTGTGTGGAGTTTGCACATTCTCCCCGTGTCTGTGTGGGTTTCCTCCGGGTGCTCCGGTTTCCTCCCACAGTCCAAAGATGTGCAGGTTAGGCGGATTGGCCATGCTAAATTGCCCATAGTGTTCAGGGAGGTGGTGGGTCATAGGGGAATGGATCTGGGTGGGATGCTCTGAGGTTCAGTGTGGACTTGTTGGGCCAAAGGGCCTGTTTCCACACTGTAGGGATTCTAATTCTAATTCTTCATCCATTGATTTATCCCATCCTGACATTTATTCCTGTTCTTACTAGAACATGACACCAGGAGTAAACTAGAGATTACTACCTTTGAGATTCTGTTTTTTAACCTTTTATCTAAACTCCTTTATTCACTCTGCAAAACCTTAATCGTTTCCCTAATTGTGTCGTACCTACCAATGTGTACAACAACATCTGGCTTCTCACTCTTCCCTTTGACAATAAGCTTCAACCCGTTGTGAGACGTCCTTGATCCTGGCACCAAGAAGGTAACATACTATCTTAGATTTACAGTCACTGCTGCAGAATCTCCAGTTTGTGCCCCTGACAGGAGAGTCCCCAATAACAATTATTCTTTTAAATAGAACATAGAACATAGAACTGTACAGCACAGTACAGGCCCTTCGGCGCACGATGTTGTGCCGAACTTTTACCCTAATCCTAAGGTCTATCTAACCTCCACCCCTACCTTATACTATCATCCATATGCCTATCTAATAGCCACTTAAATGCCCCTAATGAGGCTGACTCCACTACCCTGTCCGGTAATGTATTCCACGCCCCGACCACCCTCTGAGTGAAGAACCTACCTCTGACGTCTCCCCTATATCTACCTCCACTCAATTTAAAACTATGCCCTCTCGTAATAGCTACCTCCACCCTAGGAAAAAGCCTCTGGCTGTCTATTCTATCTATACCTCTGATAATTTTGTACACATCTATCAAGTCACCTCTCATCCTTCGTCGTTCTAAAGAGAAAAGCCCTAGCTCTCTCAACCTTTCCTCGTAAGACCTTCCCTCCATTCCAGGCAACATCCTGGTAAATCTCCTCTGCACCTTTTCCAACGCTTCCACATCTTTTCTGTAATGAGGCGACCAGAACTGGACACAATACTCCAGATGTGGCCGAACCAGGCTTTTGTATAGCTAGAGCATAACTTCACGGCTCTTGAACTCAATCCCTCTATTAATGAAAGCTAACACACCATACGCTGCTTTAACAACTCTATCCACCTGGGTAGCAGCTTTCAGGGAACTGTGGACATGAACCCCAAGATCCCTCTGCTTCTCCACACTGCCAATAATCTTTCCGTTAACCCTGTATTCTGCTTTCAAGTTTGTCCTTTCGAAATGAATCACCTCACACTTTTCAGAGTTAAACTCCATCTGCCACTTCTCAGCCCAGCTCTGCATCCTATCAATGTCCCTTTGTAACCTAGAACAGCCCTCCGCACTATCCACAACTCGACCCACCTTCGTATCATCCGCGAACTTACTAATCCATCCTTCCACTCCTACATCAAATCATTTACAAAAATCACAAATAGAAGAGGACCCAAAACAGATCTTTGTGGTACACCACTCGTAACTGAGCACCATGTTGAATATTTTCCATCCACTATCACCCTTTGTCTTCTAAGGGTCAGCCAATTCTGAATCCAATCTGCTACATTTCCCCCTATCCCATGCCTCCTTACTTTCTGCATGAGTCTACCATGGGGGAAATTTATCAAACGCCTTACTTAAATCCATGTATACCACATCCACTGCTCTACCTTCATCAACCTGTTCGTTCACCTCTTCAAAGAATTCAATAAGATTTGTGAGGCATGATCTACCCCTCACAAATCGATGCTGACTATCACGAATCAACCTGTGCCTATCCAAGTGATCATAAATCCTATCTCTCAGAGCCATTTCCAATAATTTGCCCACCACTGAAGTAAGATTAACTGGCCTGTAATTTCCAGGGTTATCCCTATTCCCTTTTTGAACAAGGGAATGATGTTTGCCTCTCTCCAATCTTCCAGCACTATACCCGTGGACAGTGAGGACAAAAAGATCATCGCCAGAGGCCCTGCAATCTCTTCCCCCACTTCCCATAGAATCCTTGGATAAATCCCATCAGGCCCCGGGGACTCATATCTTCAAGTTCCTCAAAATTCCTAGTACATCTTCCTTACTAACATCCACCTCCTCTAGCCTACCAGCCTGTTTCACACTGTCCTCCCCTACAACTAGGTCCCTCTCAGTTGTGAATACCAAAGAAAAGTATTCATTAAGGACCTCTCCTATCTCTTTAGGCTCTTAAATCTTGACAAACCCCGCCTAACATTAGATTTATTCTTAGTGCCCAAGATCTGAACTGCTCTTCTATTTTCCTCTGAGAGACTATCCCCTTCAACTGTACCCAACACTGAGTATCTGTTTGAGACAGGAATAGCCACAGGAGACTTCTGAACTACCATCTTACCTTTCCTGACAGTAACCCATCTATCTGACTGATCCTGCTGCATAACCACCTCTCCAAATCTAATAACCATCACACTCTGTTCCTCCTGAATGCCCTTAATCGAAGAAGTTTTTAAAAGCAGCTTGTAATTTTAAACAAAAACTACCCTTTCTTACCCACAGATTTTAATCTTAAGAATGCGAAGATAAATATATTAAACATTTAAAATTGTAAAAGAAAATCAAGCGCTTAGCTGAAACTATCATAATTTAAAAAAACAGCATTGCTTGTCATGTCCTCTATCAGTTAGCTTTCAAATTTCTGGATGATAAAAGTTCATAATGGACTTAAATTTGCTCCACCCAACCTACTTTATAACTGAGAAAGTGTTTTATTGTTCTAAATAAGCTAATGCACACAGTTAATCAATATATGACAAGTGACCAATTATTACACCACCCATACACCGATCCATAGCAGGGAGGAGATGGCCTAGTGGTTATCACTGGTTTGTAAATCTGGAGGCTTGGATAATGTTCTGGGGGCCTGGGTTTGAATCCTACCATGGCAGATGGTGGAATTTGAATTTAATTTTTAAAAAATCTGGAATTAAGAATCTAATGAATCTGTTGCCAATAGTTGGGGAAAAACCAATCTGGTTCAATAATGTCCTTTAGGGAAGGAAACTGCCATCCTTACCTGGTCTGGGCCTACATGTGACTCCAGACGCACAGCAATGTGGTTGACTCTTAACTGCCCTCTGGGCAGTAAATGCTGGCCCAGTGATGCCTTCATCCTTTAAGTGAAATAAATTAAAAGTGCCAGCGCTTTACAGGGTTTGTCTAATTCCCCTGCCCTTTCCTGTGATGTATTAATTATTTTCTCTGCAGATAATTATCTAATTCTCATTCAAAAGCTGTAACTGACCCTGTCTCCACTACTTTCTCAGACACCATATGTCAGGTCCTAACCACTCACTGGGGAGTTGGAGAATTTTCCTCATGTTACCTTCAACGGAACTTTTGTTGTCACTCGTTCTTGACCCTTCCACCAAAGAAGCCAATTTTTTGGTCCCCACTCTGTCCACAGCCTTAAAGATATTATATATATAATATATTATTATATATATATAATATTATAGATTATTATATATATATATAATATTATATCTTCTCGTCCCTCGGGAGAACTTCCCCAGTTTCTCCAATCTATCTGTGGAACTGAATTCCCTTGTCCACAGAAACATTGTTGTTCATCTTTTCTGCACCTTCTCTAAGGCATTCATCTCCCTTTCTAAAATGTGATGCCTCAGAATCATGGATTTATGGAATTGTTATGGAGCAGAAAGAGACCATTCAGCTCTTTGTGCCTGCACCATTCATTAAATGAGCATAACTACATCGTGCCAATCTCCTGCCTTTACTCCGTAGCCCTGCAAACTATTTCTTATCCAAAATAACCACCCAGTGTCCCTTTTGAGTGCCTCAATTGAACCTGCCTCCACGACATTTCCAGGCAGTGCATCCCATACGCTCACTATTTGCTGTGTAAAAATAATTTTCCTCACATCACTCTTACTACTTTTGCTCATCACTTTAAATCTATGCCCCTCCTTTTTATGAGCAGGAACACTTTCTCCCTATCTGTTCAATCCAGCCCATTCATGATTTTGAAAATCCTTATCAAATGCCCTCCTAGCTTTCTTCTCTCCTAGGAGAATAGGCCCAACTTCTTCAATCTGTCCTCATTTAGACGTAATACTCCACTTAAGGCTAAACCAGTTTTATAAAACTCCTTGCTTTTGTACTCTGTGCCTTTATTTATAAAGTGGAGGTGCCGGTGTTGGACTGAGGTGGGCAAGTTCGGAGGTCACACGACACCAAGTTATTGTCAAACAGGTTTACTTGAAATCACCAGCTTTCACCTGATGAAGGAGGAGCACTTCGAAAGCTGGTGATTTCAAATAAACCTGTTGGACTGTAACTTGGTGTCATGTGACCTCTGACTTTGTTTATAAAGACCAGGATTCCAGATGCCTTTTTAACCCCTTTCTCAACTTGCCCTGCCGCTCAGAGCAAATTGTACAAACACCCTCCCAGATTCCCCTGGGCCACAGCTTCCCAGAAATCTTGTGAATGTCACTTTTGGTAAATTTCATGGAGGGTTTCTCTCTGTGAGGCTCCAGTAAGCTTCCTCATGCTATTGTCCCAAATTCACTTCAATATCTGTGCTAACAACTGAGCCACCATGCTGTCCCAACGTTCATTAAATATATTCAAGAGGGCGCAAGATGTAGCCCTTGCGGCTAAATGGATTAAGGGGAATGGAAAGGGATCGGGAATGAGATATTGAAATTGCACAATCAGCCATGATCATATTGAATGGCAGTGCAGGCTCGAAGGGCTGAATGGCCTAGTCCTGCTCCTATTTTCTATGTTTCCGTGTTTCTAGTCATAGCTGATGACGATGAAAATCTACCTGCTTTTGGATCAGCACTAAAAGGCACGTCAAGACAGAGGTACAGTGGGCAAAGTGAAAAAAAGGGAAGGCAGGGGTGCTGTGAGCTTCAAATTGTCACAAAGTGAGTGAGCATTAAGAGGATGCCTGAAGACCGCTGAGATGCAGTCTGGTCCAGTCCATGAGCTGGGCACCCGTCCCTGTGTACAAAGTATCTTGCCACACTCATTCCTATCAAAGCTGCCAATGCACTCCAAAGGGCAACATCGATATATTTCAATTCACTCAGACATGTGCCACGACGATGTGGTGAGGCTGCTATGTGTCAGATGCCGACATCTACTGTGGGCGTCACATGCAGTCACTGCCCATGGAGTGTCTCCTGAGAGGTTCATGTGGGCGCACCTGGTGCCAAGGGTGGAGGTCTGGAGGAACAAGCTGTGGTCGGTCATCAAGCATCCACTCTGACATTCATGCAGGGAAATATTGGTGTTGGTACCTATCCTGGGAGAATGGGAAACAGCAAAGGTGAAGTAACAAGGAGATGTTAATGCACTCTGATGCATACATATAGACCTTTCATCACTCACCAGGGAGAATTCCACATCACTGTTCAGCAACTTGGTGGGAAAATTGGACATCTTCCTCTCAATATTGAGAAGCTCCTCGCTGGCCATCCACATGATTTCCCCATCTTTGTCGTTAAGTCGCACATTGTTCAAATGTTGCGAAGATTCTGCTGTCTGTAAATCAACTCCCTCTAGAATTGTCTCAGTATTTTCAGCTCTGACTTGACTTCCTTTTGCTCTCTTAATGATGTTTAATTGACTCGTTGAGATGATCTCCAGCTTCTCCAGAAAACAGCTTGTTTGTTCGAATTAACCCCTTACTGTCTCACACTTCGATCCTTTTTCTTAAATGGACGCAATCATGTTCAGAAACAAAAACAGAAGTTGCTGGCAAAGCTCAGTAGAACTGGCAGCATCTGTGGAGAGAAATCAGTGAACGTTTAGGGTCAAGTGACCCTCCCTGAGAACACAGAGCAATTATGTTCGATTTGCAAAGAGAGACTGCACTTTAAGAGGTTAAGTGGTGCTTAATTTAATGATGAAAGTGATCAGTCATACATCTCCAGGAATGTCTGGTGAAACCCATGAAATTGAATGCATATTGAATAAATTGGCCAAAAGATCTAGTTGGAAAGTTGCCGGTGTGATGGGAGACAAAAGAAATGGGGATAATGGGCAGGCTGTTGAATTGGCACAATATAATGCCTGGTTCTGACTAAGAACCTCAAACTGTTCACCATATTTATTAACAATTTTGATGATGGAACTAAAATGCCGTCTATCCAAGTTTGACAATGATTCAAAATTGATGGCAATATAGATGGAAACTTGAAATAATTAAGAGATATTAATGGCTAAAAGGAATTGTGATAGGAACATTGGCAAATGCAGTTCCACAGAAGTGGATGCAATTGAAAGGGAATTGGATTAACATCTGATGATGAATGTATGACTGGAAAGGGTCAGAGCTGATCCTGCAAAGAGCTGTCATGGATAAGACAGGCAGAATGGCCTCATTCACTGCTGTACCCATTCTCTGATTCTGTGACACTCTGCAAACTAATGAGGGATCAACAACAATGCACTTAAAAAGGATATAAGAAGAGACTTTGGTGAAACTTTGGAAGTCCAAAGAAACTTGGGAGATGCAGTGAATAGGTCATTAAAATGCCACAAGTGCAGAGGCAGAAAACAATCACTGATGTTGTCATCTAAATCTGACAGGCTGGAATACAACAGGATGGAAGACTTGCTTCAGTTTTACGAAGAGTTGATTAGACCATATCTGGGGCAATTGTGGGGAGGTGATGGCCTAGTGATATTATTGCTGGACTGTTAATCCAGAGACCCAGATAACGGTCTGGGGACCTGGGTTCGAATTGCCATGGCAGATGGTGGAATTTATATTCAATAAATATCTGGAATTAAGAATGTAATGATGACCATGAATCCATTGTCGATTGTTGCAAAAAGCCCATCTGGTTCACTAATATCCTTTAGGGAAGGAAACTGCCATCTTTATCTGGTCTGGTCTACATGTGACTCCAGACCCACAGCAATGTGGTTGACTCTTAACTGCCCTCTGGGCAATTAGGGATGGGCAATAAATGCTGGACTAGCCAGCGACATCCTGATTCCATGAATGAATAAAAGAATAAAAGGAGCAGTTCTGGGAAGATTTAACTGAAGTTCACATAATTAGGAAGGGAAGCAAACAGGCTCATAATATAAGAGATAGAAGAAGGAGTCAGCCATTCAGCCTTTCAGGTCTGCCTGCCCCACCATTCAGCAACATCGTGGATGATCTGCCCCAGCTCCTCCCATGCCTTAGCCCCCCAATATTTTGAAAAACTACCTGTCTCCTCCTTAACTGCTTTCAGTGACCTAGCCTCCACAACTCTCTGGGGTGGAAAATTCTAGTCATTCTCTAACCTCTGGGAGAAGAAATTCCTTTGTATCTCATGAGTTGCCCCTTATTCTGCAACCATGCCCCATAGTTCAAGATTCCCTCTCTAGAGGAAACATCTTGTCAACAACTACCCTGCCAAGCCCCCTCAGAATCTTGGATATTTCAATGGGATCACCCCTTATTCTTCTAAACTCTAATGAATCCTAACCTGTTTATCCATTCTTGATAATTAAACCCTTCCAACCCAGGAATCGAATCTCTTTTGAACTACCTTCAATGCCAGTCCACCATTTCTTAAATATGGTGCCCAAAACTGTGCACAGTACATCAGGTGTGGCCTCAGCAAACCTTATATGGTTTTAACAAGACTTCCCTATTTGTAAACTCGACTTGCATTGAAGGTCAAAATTCAGTTTGTCTTCTAAATTATTTGCTGCAGCTATATGTGCTTCATTTCACAAGAACACCCAGATCCCCCTGTGCTGCATTTCTTAGGTGTAGCTCAGTTTCTGCTGGTTGGAATGCCTAGGATTTGTCAATCTTAATAATTCAGGCCAAACTTTTCTGGAGTGACGTTTAGAAACATTTCTCTTCACAAAAGATCGCAGATGTTTGGGGCCCACTTTTTAACTTCAAAAAGAAGTTGACCAAACAAGAAAAACAGACGATGCCAGGAATACTGCTCAGTTCAGGCATCACTAGTAGAGAAGGAATCAAAGTCAACATTTCTCAAATGGTTTTGAGTTAACCTTGGTTCTTCCCATCATAGATACATTTTGACCTTCTGCGTATTTTACCCAATTTCTGTTCTTAATTCAGATTTCCTGCGCCTGCTGGATTTTCCTGTATTTTATTGTTTAATGTCAGGTTTCCGAGATTTTCTATCATTTTTTCAAATTGGTTTGGAACACACGAATAACGTTCTGGATGTGGAATCTGTGATATTACATTTTGAAAGAGAATTGTATAAAAACCAGTCGAGATAAAATGTAAAAGCGTGATAATTGTAACAAGGTCAACCAGATGGATCTCATAGGATGTGAGCTCCCTGATTGGGGCTGTTAATCTGGTCCAATCAGGGAGCCCTGGCTGACAGATATAAACAGGAGTGTCAGTGATTCTGTTCACTCTGAGAGCTGGCTCTGAGCTAGCTGGGTCAGTGTCATGTAAATAAAGGGTGACTTGGTGACAGGATACCATTCTTTGTGGAGTTATTTCATCATGGGAAAAGGGTCAAGAGAGGGACAAGCTTTTTTTAAAAGTTATCATATGTCTGATGGGCCAAATGGCCTCCTTATGTATATAGTGTGGTTCTATGACTCAGTGTGAGGTGGCCAAGCAGCTACTAAAAGTTGACACCAGATTAGAATATTGCTACCCAACCACAATGGGAAGCAGATGCCATAATGTGTTGGTTTAACAGAAAACAATCACAGAACTCTGACTTTGCTGTTTGCTCCAGAAATATATACTGCAGCTTTACTGAAATTTCATTGCCTCTTGTGTGATTTCTTCTCCAGACTGGGAGGCTAAGTTGTGACTTTCATCGAGTAAAAGCAATCAAAATGTCAGCTCAAATAAATTCAAGATAAATAAATACAGATGTTGCAGCCAGTGTGGAGATGTGGATACAAGGAGATCAGAGCTGGGAACTAAATATTTAGGGGAATACGATTTTTCAAAAGGGTCCACTATCCTTGCTGGGAGGTTTTGCTTTTGTGAAGGTTTTAAACTGATTTGGCAGGGGCATGGGGCACAAGGTAGATGTAAGGTCCAATCAGATATAAAAGAGATGCTAGGATATTCCACTTGGTGGAAGTGACATGGGCAGCACAAGATACATTAGGATCTGGAAAGATAAAATGTATCTATCTTAATGCAAAGGGCTTGGCTGGCAAGATGGCTAAACCTCCAGCATTGATCAGCACACAGGAATATGATATTGTTATAATCGCTGAGGCATGGTTGAAGGATGGGCAGGATTGGCAGCACAACATTTCACAACGCAGAAGTTTAAGGTGCGATAGTCAGGGCAGTAAGAAAGGTGGGCATTGCATTATTGATAAATGAGAACATCGCTGAAGTCATGAGGGAGGACATTGTAGAAGAGTCTTCAAATGTGGCCATCTGGGTAGAGCTCTTAAATAAAAATAAAAGGGGCGATTACTTTGCTGAGATTATACTCCAGGCTTCCCAAAAGTCACAGGGAAATAGAGGAGCAGATATGTAGGCAAATCACAGAACAGTGCGAGAGAAGCAGGATTTTAGTTGTAGGGGATTTCAACTTTGCTAACATTTATCGGGATCACCTCAGTGTAAAAGGTTTAGACAGGGTGGAATATTTAAAATGTATTCATGAGAGCTTTTCATGTCAGTACATATATAATGTGACAAGACATGGGGCAGTGCTAGACCTAATCCTAGGGAATGAAGCTGGTCAAGTGTTTGAAGTTTCAGTGGACAAGCATTTTGGGAATAGTGATCATAACTCTGTAAGTTTCAAAGTCATTATGGAAAGGGATGAGGATAGTGCTGAAGTTAAGTGTTTAAATTGGGCCTATTTCAATATTGTTACACATGATCTGGTGAACAGACTGGGAGCAGCTACTTGTAGGTAAGTCCACATTTGGAAAGTGGGAGTGTTTTAAAAGTAGTATAGTGAAAATTCAGGGGCAGCCTTTTCCTTTAAGAGTGAAAGGCAAGGGCAGCAAGTCCAGGGATCCCTGGATATGAAGGGACAGCAAGATTTTAGTGAAGAAAAAGAAGGATGCACATGTCAGATGCAGCGCATTAAAAACAGGGAGAGCCTTCAAAAGTATAAAGAGTGTAGGGGATTGCTTCAAAAGGAAATCAGGAAGGTAAAGAGGGGCCACAGAATATCTTTGGCCAATGGGATTAAGGAAAACATCAAAGCTTTTTGTAAGTATATTAAGAGTAAGAGGATTACCAGGGAAGGAGTGACACCTATTAGAAACCAAAGGGACAACGTGTGCGTGGAGCAGGTGGTTGTGGGTGAGGTCTTAAATGATATTTCTCAACTTTGTTTACAGAGGAGGAAGACATTGTAGCTGGGAATTTCAGTTGGGATGTTGAGGTTCTAGAACATGTTAAGATTGTCCTGTAAGGAAGGAAATTGCCATCCTTACCTAGTCTGGCTTACATGTGACCCCGGACGCATAGCAAAGTGGTTGACTCTTAAGTGCCCTCTGGGCAATTATGGATGGGCAGCAAATACTGCCTAGCCAGCAACGCCCTCATCCCGTGAATGAATAAAGGAAGATTAATAACGAGGAGGTATTAGATGCTTAAGCAGCATAAAGGTGCATAAATCCCCAGGGCCTGATGAGAGGTATCCCAGGTTGCTATGGGAGACAAGGGAGGAAATTGCTGAGGCCCTGGTGGAGATATTTAATACTTTGCTGGTCAAAGGTGAAATGCCAAATGACTGGAGGATAATTAATGTAGTTCCTTTATTCAAGAAAGGCAGTACAGAATTACAAACAAATTAGTCTGTTGTCATTGGGAGAGAAATTATTGGAAACAATTCTGAAGGACAGGATTAATCAATATTTGGGGAAAGTGCAGGGATTGGTCAGGAATAGTCAGCATGGATTTGTTAAAGGAAGATCATGTCTGACTAACTTAATTTAGTTTTTATTTAATATAAAGGTGACTTAATATATTTATGAGGGTAGTGTATTTGCTGTAGTTCACATGGACTTCAGTAAGGCCTTTGACAAGGTCCCACATGGAAGGCTGATCCAAAAGGTAAGAGTTCATGGGATCCAAGGCAACTTGGCAAACCAGATCCAAAATTGACTTGAAAATAGGAGGCAAAGTGAGCTGGTGGAGGGATGTTTCTGTGATTGGAAGCCTGTGATCAGCGGTGTATCACAGGGACTGGTGATGGGGCCCTCGCTGTTTGTTATTTACATTAATGATTTGGATGTGAATGTAGAAGGTTTAATTTGTAAGAAATTTTCAGATGACATGAAAATTGGTGGTGCTGTTAATAGTGAGGAGATGGTCCCAGGTTACAGCCTGATATTGATCAGCTGGCAGAGCAATGGTAGTTGGAATTTAATCATGATAAGTATGAGGTGATACACTTGTGAGGTTGAATAAGGGATGTATAAGCACAATGTATGGTAGATTCCTAGGGAGTACTGAGGAATAAAGGAACCTTGGTCTACAAGTCCATAAATCCTTAAGGTGCCAGCACAGGTAGACAGGGTGGTGAAGAACACATGTCGACGCTTGTCTTCATTGAGTGTAGAATATAGGAGCAAAGAAATATTGTTCCAACTAAATAAAACATTGAATAGGCCACACATGGAATAGTGTGCAGTTCCGGTCACCACACAATTGGAAGGATGTGATTGCACTGGAGAGGGCCCAGAGGAGATTCACCAGGATGTTGCCTGGGATGAAAACTCTCAGTTATGAGGAGAGACTGGGTTTGTTATCCTTGGAGTACAGGGGGCAAGGGTGGTTGGGGGGATGCGGAGTGATGGTGTTTGATTGAGGTATACAGAATTATTGGAGGCACAGACAGAGTAGATCATGAGAAAATCTTCTCCATGGCTAAGAACAGTGGGCACACATTTAACGTGAGAAGGAGATGGTGTACAGGAGATTTAAGAAAGAATTTTCTCACCCAGAAGGTGTTAGAAATATGAAATGTGCTGAGTGAGAAGGTGGTGGAGGCAGGCATTCTCGCCACATTTAAGAAGCATCTGGATGAGCACTTAAAGTGCACATAAATGGGATTAGAGTAGCTTAGTGTTGTTTGTCAGCGTAGATATGGTGGGGCTGACAGACCTGTTTAGAGTCATAGAGCACAGAAACAGACTCTTCAGTCCAACTCCTCCATGTCGACCAAGTTTCCCAAATTAAACTAGTCCCACTTTCCTGCATTCGACCCATGTCCCTCTAAACCTTTCCTATTCATGTACCTATCCAAATGTCTTTGAAATGTAACTGCATCTATCCTCTGGCCATTCATTCCTCATAAAAAAACACTCTCTGTGTGAAAAAGTTACCCTTCATTTCCCTTTTAAATCTTTCTCCTCTCACCTTAAAAACATGCCCTCTAGTTTTGAACACCCTCACCCGAGGGAAAAGATATTTGCTATTCAACTTATCTATGCCCCTCATCATTTTATAAATCTCTGTAAGATCACCTCTCAACCTCCTACACTCCAGCGAAAAATGTCCCAGTCTCTCCCAACGTATCCTTATAGCTCAAATGTTCCATTCCTGGCAACATACTAGGTAAATCCTTTCTGAACCCTCTCCAATTTAATAATATCCTTCTTGTAGCAGGGTGACCAGAACTGTACGTTGTGTTCCAGAAGAGGCCTCACCAATGTCCTGTACAACGTCAACATGACGTCCCAACTCTTATCCTCAAAGGTCTCAGCAATGAAGGCAAGCGTGCTAAATGCCTTCTTCATCATCCCATCTACCTGTGGAAGGGTCACTGGACCCAAAACATTTAACTCTGATTTCCCTGCACTGATGCTATCAGACCTGCTGAACTTTTTCAGCAATTTCTGTTTCTGTCTACCTGTGATGCAACTTTAAAACAACAATATAGCCGAGCCACTAGGTCTGTCTGTGCGACAGCATTTTTCGAAAATATGACTATAAAAGAAAGGGTTGTGGATTGGCCTTGTTTCTTCAGGATTAAATCAGTACAAAAGCAAGAAATGATGTAGGGTCAAAAGATGTAAAACTCATCTGGATGAAAGTAAGAAATAGATAAGGAAAAAAGGATGTTGGTAAGAGTTGTTTCCAGCCGACAATAGCTGTACAGAGAATAAATCAGGAGATACTGATTGCGTGTAATAAAGACAGTACATTAGTTAGGGTGACTTTAATCTTCATGCCAATTGGAATAGTCAGATTGGCAGAGGAAACTATTAAGAAGAATTTATAGAGTATATTTGGGACCGGTTCCTGAAGCAAAATATTATGGATTCAACCAGGGATCAGGTTATTTTGGACCTGGTTGCAAACCAAAACAAAAATGAGACAGGCTGACTAGATGATGTCAGAGTAAAAGATCGCCTAGGAAATAGTGAGCATAACATGGTATAATTTAGTATTCAGTTTGAAAGGGAGGAACGTGGGTCAGAAACAATGAACCTGAATAAGGGTATTTATAAGGGTATTTATAAGGGAATGACGGCAGTGCTAGCTGGAATGGGCTGGGAAAGGAGTTTGACAGCAAAGATGGTTGAGGAACAATGGCAGACATTCAGCAAAATTCATACCTGGTTTGTAACAAAGATATATTCCAGTGAGGAAGAAGGATTCGAGAAAGGGGAATGGCCTCGTTACCTGCAAGGTTCTTGATTGGGGTAGTTAACCTGGGCCAATCAGGAAAGTCTTGACTGACCAATGTAATCAGTAAAGGAGTGTTTTATCTCCCACTCCAATTCCATTTTGATGTGATCCCTACCCTCCCCTTCACCTTTTTGGTTCACATAGGCATTGTCCCAGCACGCTCTGTTTGCTACTGGTTCTATGGTCACATGGGTGTTTCTCCTGACGGTGAGGCCATCAATAAAGTTATTTACACATCTGTTGTTTTTACTGTGTCTCACACCTACACACAAAAAATAAACCAAAAAGAGAAAATAAAAGGTATAAGCAGGAGATTAGATTCTCCTCAGTTGAAGGACTGACTCTGAGCTGGCTGGCCACAGCCAGTGTACTGTGCAGAAGTAAATAAAGGGTGGCCTGGTGATGGGTTACTTCAGTGGTGACAAAAATGGGAAGTGATTTATGTTAACCCTGAAGGAAATGCTGAGAGACCACTTGGTGTTTGGGATTAATGATGTAATGAAAAAAAACGGAAAAAAAAAAGTATAACCAGGAGAGAAGAGCTTTATTTCTCTCTCCAACTCCATTTTGATTTGATCCCTACTCTCCCCTTCACTCTTTCTTCCACACAGGGATTACCGCCCCCCACCATCCCCCACCCAGGGGCCTCTGCTTGTCACTGGTTCTTTGGCCACATGGGCGTTTTTCCTGGTGGTGGAAATGTTAAAAAAGTCATTTACACACATGGCGTTTTCACACACACACACACACACACACACACACACACAC
>NC_063340.1:86677102-86709162 GCF_021869965.1 Rhincodon typus
ACACACACACACACACACACGCGCACATACACACACACATGGACATACACTCACGCACACACACTCGCACACACACACACACGTGTACACACACTCACACACACACACTCTCACACACACACACACGCACGCACATACACTCACACACACACGCGCGCACATACACACACACACACACACACGCGCACATACACACACACATGGACATACACTCACGCACACACACTCGCACACACACACACACGTGTACACACACTCACACACACACACTCTCACACAGACACATACAAACACACAGACACACACACATACACACTCACAAACACACACACAGACACACACTCACTCACTCTCACACACACATACACACACGCACACACACACACAGACACACACTCACTCACTCACATACACACGCACACAAACACACACACAGACATAGACACACACACACAGACACACACACACAAACACACACAGACACCCACTCACTCACTCTCGCACACACACACACTCTCATACAGACACATACAAACACACAGACACACACTCACTCACTCTCACACACACATACACACACACACACACATACAGACACACACTCACTCACTCACACACACACATAGACACACATGTACACAGACACAGACACACACACACACTGACACACACAGACATAGACACACACACACAGACATGGATGCACACATACACACGCACAGACACACACACACTCACACACATACAGACATACAGACACAGACACACACACACATACACACACAAACACTAACACATACTCACTCACACATACCCAGACACAGACAGACACACACTCACTCACACACACACATAGACACACACACACAGACACACACACGCACTCACTCACTCACATGTACACACACACACACACACATAGACACAGACACACACACATAGACACACACACAGACACACACACACTCGCACACACACACACCTCACTCACACACACACACTCACTCACACACACAGACACACACACACTCACTCACTCTCACACACACACACACACACTCACTCACTCACACACACACAAACACACACACACAGACACACACACACTCGCACACACACACACCTCACTCACACACACAGACTCACACACACACTCACTCACACACACACTCCTCACTCACTCACACACACACAGTCACACACACACACACACTCTCACACAGACACATACAAACACACAGACACACACACACAGACACACACACTCACTCACTCTCACACACACACACACACTCACTCACACACACACTCACTCACTCACTCACACACTCACTCACTCACTTACACACACTCACACACACACACTCTCACACAGACACATACAAACACACACACACACACACACACTCTCACACAGACACATACAAACACACAAACACACACACACACACTCTCACACAGACACATACAAACACACACACACACACACACACACACACACTCACTCACTCACTCACTCACATACAGCATGAGTATTGGGGACAATAAGCACCACTGCTGTAAGTAAAAAACTATAACCAGGAGATTAGAATCTCCTCCCTTCAGGTGCCTGACTCCAAGCTGACTGGCCATCACCTTTGTACTGTGCCAAAAAAAAATATAACTAGGAGATCAGCACGGACAATAAAATCTTCGCCAGGGTGTTGGCTTCTCGTCTGGCATCTGTGCCGGCCCATATGATCCAGCTGGACTAGTCGTACCCTGCCCTGGGCTAGAGGATTCACAACAATGTCCACCTGGTCCAGGACCTGGTTCCTTTCTGTTGATGGGACTGGTCTGCTGAGCACCTTGCTGTCTCTCAATCAGGAGAAGGTGTTTGACAGGCTCGATGACGAGAACCTGCTCAGCACTCTGTGGGCATTGGGGTCCAGGACGCAGTTTGTCACCTGGATCTGACCTTTGTACGCTGCCGCAGCGTGTCTGGTTAAAGTTAACAGGTCCCTGTCGTTGCCCCTTTGCTTTGGGAGAGGGGGAGTGTATCAATGCTGGCCAGCTGTATTCCCTGTGTCTGGAGCCTTTCCTGTGCCTCTTGTGGGGGGAGGTTGTCAGGGCTGGTTCTGCGTGAGCTGGGCACAGGTGTTATCCTTTCAGATTACACCGACAACGTACTCCTCACTTTCACCGACACGGCTGACCCAGGAAAGATGTGCGAATGTCAGGCGGTGTCTTCCACCAGGATCAGCTGGGCCAAATGTTCCGGACTCCTGGTGGGTCCAAGGTGGGCCGACTCTCTGCTGGAGGAGTTACAGGGGTTCAGCTGGATCACCCACCCATCTCCCCTATCCGGGGCTCTACCTAAGCCCGGCTGAGGGATCCTGGCCTGGGGCGAATTGGCAGGAGCTGGAGGCCAAAGTCTCAGCTCGCCTAGGCCGCTGGACAGGCCTGCTCTGAGTGTTGTCTTACAGGAGCCGAGCACTGGTCATAAACCAGCTGGTGGCCTCCATGTTGTGAGAGCGGCTTCTCCCTTTGCTCCCTCCTCCTGGATTTGTCGCTGACATCCAGAGAACGTTGGTTCACTTCTTCTGGGACAAAAAGACACGCTGGGTCACGGCACAGGATCTGAATCTCCCTGTTGAGGAGGGGGGTCAGTCGCTGGTGTGTCCCTGCACCCAGGCGGTGACTTTCCACCTTCAGACCTTGCAGCGATACCTTTACGTTGAGCCTCCCCCTCGGTGCTGCCCCCTGGAGACGTATTTTTCCCGCCAGGTGCTTAACCCCAATGACGACACGCAGCTCCTGTTTATCACCCATGAGGGTTTGCAGGTCACCCTCAGGGCGCAGCCTGTCTTTTACCAGGAACCTGACCACTGTCTGGGTGGTCTCCTTCACCCACCGCCCAGGCACACCTTGCCGTGCCCATTTACCATCGGGCAGCGGGGATCCCTAGTGGAGGGCTCTCTACACAGGAGCCCTCCTCCTTTCACTCCGGGATCTGGAGGGGAGGGTGTTGCACAGCAGCCCCATGTAACCACAGATTGCGGTGGCTCACAAACTCCCAGCCCAACTGTCTGTTTTGCGGCGCTTTGGAGCGTGTGGATCACCTGTATATATTGGGAGTGGGCGCTTACAGTCCCTTTTCAATTAACTCAAAGACCTCCTTTTGTGTTTCTGGCTGCACTTCAGTTCCACGTTCCTGATCTTTGGGCACCCGGTGTGGAGGTGGGGGGTGGGGAGTGGTTTTGTGGGTGCGAGCAGGTCAGAGGATCTTCTCTTGGGTCTGCTTCTGGGCCTGGCCAGGCTGGTCACTAACAGTTCCAGGCAGCGGGCCCTGGAGGGGGCCAAGATGGCAGACTGCCTGCCCATCTTCTATGGCTACGTCTGTGCCCGGGTATCCTTGGAGAAGGAGCACATGGTGGGCACTGACGCTCTTGATGTCTTTTTGGGAGAGGTGGGACTGCGGGATGTGGAGTCCTTTCTTTCCCCCTCAAACTCTATTTTAATTTAATCCTTACCCTCCCCCCAACCTTTTCTTTCACGGACGCTTTGCCCTAGGGGCTCTGCCTGATACTGGTTTGTCGGTTGCATGGGTATTTTTCCTGCTGGTGGTATGTTAATAAAGTTATTTGCACACCTGATGTCTCACACCTGCACACGCACAACGTGGGTGCTGGGAAAAATAGGTGCTACTGCTGTATGACAGAGAAAAAAATATAAACAGGAGATTAGAACCTCCTCAGTTGAGGACTGACTCCAAGCTCGCTGGCCACAATAGTGTACAGTACACAAGTAAATAAAGGGTGACTTGATGATGGGACACCAGGCTCTGTGCAGTTATTTCACATGGTTAACCAGGGAAGTTATAGATCACATCAGACTGAAAGAAAAAAAAACATACAATGTGGCAAAGATTAATGATAGGTCAGAAAAATTGGGTAAGTTTTAAATCCCAACAAAAAGAAGGAATTAAATAATAAACTTTGAGTGCAAACTTGCAAGTAATATCAGGACAGACAGCAAGATTTTCTTTCAATACATATAAAAGGAGAGAGAAGCCAAGGTGAACATAGGTATCTGAGAGAATGAGGCTAATGAAACAATAATGGGGAGCCAGGAAATGGCAAATGAATAGGATAAGTGCTTTATATCAGTCTCCACAGCAGAAGACACTACGTTAAATTAAAATTTTAAATATATTATTTAAGAATTATTATCCTATTCCATTTGTCTAGTACTGTTTTAAAATTCTCATCCTTGTTTTCAAGGGTTTCCAGGGCTTACCTCTCTTCCCAGCACTGAGTTCCTCTAATTTTGATCCCTTGCACATACCTGAGTCTACCTCCTCCATTATTGGCAGCCTTACCCCATTGTATACACATTAGCCAAGAGATATTATTGCTAGACTATTAATTCCTGAAACGCCTGCAAAGTTCTGGAGGCCTGGGTGGAAATCTCAACGTGGCAGATGGTGGAATTTGAATTCAATAAGAATCTGGAATTAAGAGCCTAAATGATGATAATGGCACCATTGCGGATTGTCAGGTAAACCCATCTGGTTCAAAGATGAACTTTAGGGAAGGAAACTGATCTGACCTCCATGTGACTCCATGCCAACAGCAATGTGGTTGACACTTAAGTGGGCAATTGCGAGTTGGCAATAAATGCTGGCCTAGATCACATCTTGTGAATGAATATTAGAAAAATGCCCTACTCATTTATACCTTTCCCATCTGGTCTGCTCTCCACTACTCTCTTAGCATGTTATGAATTCCTTCATGCTCCCAGCTAATCTACTTCCCCACAATACATGACCCCCATTGTACATCTTTCAGTTGACTTTCCATTATTACATTTCACTGCCTGTTACCCAACCTGCCTGACCCTCCACATATTATTCACCCTGCCTGTTATAGCATCCATCTCCTTTACATTATGTCCAATTATTCTTTCAGAGCAACAGGTAATCTGAGTCATTGTTATTGTTTATTTTCCTACCAGGATTGAGAGTTAAACCCAACCATGTGATGTTCAAAAAGAACATTTCCTGGGGTTTATAATACTGTCATGACCAACCGCAACTTCGCTGCTAGCATTTTACAAACCATAACTGAGTCATGCAAAACCCTATTCCCTCCATGCTTCCAGTAACAGTGAACTGTTTTCGATTATAATGGTCATTACTGAAAAATACAGGGAAGATAAAGAACTCTCAAAGGCTCCACGCATATTAAGTATAGAGGCTAATTAATGGCAGATTTGTTTAACATCGATATAACTGTAATGCACATTGAAACTGAAAACATCCAATATTGATATGTGATGATATAAGCCAAATGCACAAGAGAGAAAATAACTTGGGACTATTTGTTACTCATTCTCTGAACATTTCTAGCCTATGTGAGGTGGTTACATCCAAAGCATACTGGAATGCTAGAATAAATCGCAAAGTATTTTCAGTACACATTAACGTCATGTACATTATTTATGAAGTGGCACTTAACCTCAAAAATGGTGCATATCTCATAAATATTTACCTAATCAACTGGTTTAGAGATATTACTACACACATCTAGAACAGATACAACTTGAGCCCCGGTCTCCTAGCTCAGAGGTAGGGATACTACCACTGTGCCAGAGTGCCCTAATTGCTATACATTATACAGGTAAGATGCCCATGAATATTTATGAATTAACCTGTTCAGAGATGTTATTCCTCACACCTGAAATAGTTGCCACTTGAACCTGGTTCTCCTGGCCCTGAAATGGGGACACTACCACTACAAGAGCTCCTAACATTTATTTTGTGTACTTATTCACAAATGATGCCACCTCGGTCTCAGGAGATTGTGAGGGGAAATGACACAGTATTGTCTTTTCAGTGATAGTAGGAACTGCAGATGCTGGAGAATCTGAGATAACAAGGTGTAGGGCTGGATGAACACAGCAGGCCAAGCAGCATCAGAGGAGCAGGAAAGATGACATTTCAGGCCTAGGCCCTTCTTCACTGCTTGGCCTGCGTTGTTCATCCAGCCCTACACCTTGTTATCTCATTGCCTTTTCAGTGCCTGCCTGCCTATCCTTTTCCACAGATATGCTAAATTAAATTATGATCACCATTTCCAAAACATCCCACTTTCCAACTGCCTGGGCTCATTTCGGAATATTAGGTTCAGAAACACCCTCTTCTTTGTTGGGTATTCTACAAATTGGTTTAAAACATTCTCCTGGATTCAATTTAGTTCCATCCTTATTTTTATTCACCAACACTCCATTTGTCTTCTCTATTACATCCTGAACTTGGCTGCTAGCAATAATGTGATCAACACAAAAGGAAAATTGAAAGCACAAGTGAATCATTGTTCTTCCTAGAAGGAATTTTTGGGAACCAGGACAATGAAAGGGAAGAGCTTAGATAAAGATTACATGTTGGACATCTTGAAGAGAAAGAATAATGTGAAGGAGAGGGGATGTTGTGACTGACAGACCCAGAGTTCCCTTTGAAATATTGAAAGGGGAAGGGAAGGAAAGATGTGTTTGGTGGTGCCTATGTGCTTGAAGTGGCAGAAGATTATTTGTTGAATACGGAAGCTGGTGGTTTGGAAAGTGTGGACCAGGAGAATCTTAGTCCGTTACAAGAACCTGAGTAAAGGGAGAGAGCAGAAGTGGTGAAAATGGGGCCAGCATTGGTCAAGGAACCTGCAAGCCAGGTGACTGAGAAACCAACATGCATGTTTTGTCCAAAAGAGAGCACAGAAAGTTTTGCATTTCTATAGCCTCTTCCCAACCACAGCATGTGCCAATAGGGTCTTTGATATGCACTTCTTGCTGGAATGTAGGTAAAGGTGCAACCAATTTGAACCCAGCAGGATATCACAGACAACATTAACAATCAGATCATCTGGTTTTTGAGATTTTAAGGAAAAGCATTCACAACAAAACTGGGGCGAATTCCCATGTTTTTCTCCTTGAAATCTGGGACATTTCACAACTGTCTTAAAGGGCAGTCCAGACCTTCATTTAATGCCTCATCTGAAAGACTGTACTTCAGTAATTATCCGCTCATGCCTCTGAAGTGTGACTTGAAAGAAAATGGAGTTTTGGGCTAGGATTAAAAGTTGAGAAAAAATTACAATTCCTTTCAACCTTGCAATCATCCTTACTTGGAGGATTGGGTGGAAATTTTCTGATCATTGACCCTCTTATCAAGAAAAGCGAATGGAAATCAGGGACCCCCAATTTGAAATTACGAAGGAAAACCAATGTCAAATTTTGCCTTGATCGACACACCAGCAAATGGAAGCAAGGCCAACATGCAGTGTGTTGTGTGCAAGAACAGTTAATTACTTTCCCATCTACATGTGCTTGTGATAATAAACTAATTTCGGTTTTTCAACATCTGTACCAAAATCCCCCTTTGAACCTGTCTGTAAGGTTGTGGGGAGGAGGTGGTGATGGGGTGTAACGGGAGATGGTGAAGGAGATGAGGCTGTCAGCATTGGATTACACTAAGTGTTGAAATTGAAATGTGAGATTTTGTCTCCCCCACTGGTTGCAGTTTTTAGACCTAGGCACTAAATTGTATCAGGAAAAGGTCAGCTGTACCCTGTGGCAATGTAATAAATATAATATTCAATTTAACCTTATTCAGAATCTGCTGTAGTCTTGAAATCTCTGTGGCTAAACAAATTTGTCAATTTCCTATTGATGCCAAGTTCACAAAGTGTTATAAAACTTAGCATTTATAGCCTAGAAACAGCCATACAAGAACCTTTTTTTAAAATCTCTTTTTAGTCTTTCCTCTTAAAAAACACCTTTATTTTCTTCCATGTTCACATCATATTCTGGGTAAAGATGTTTCTCCTGGCCCCCCTAAGCAGAAATATCTCTACTTGGCCTTTTTAATGCTGCTACTATTTCAGATTGAAGTCGCCGAAATTGTTGAATCTTTCCTGACTTTATTCTGTCACGTTTTGTGGGTGCCATTGGCAAGATCAGCATTTGCTTTCTAAGCCTTCCAAAGCATTGGAGCAAATGTGGCTCAGATGTTCTTCAGGAGGGCAGCCTTCCCTCACTGAGTAGGACTACTGATCCAGATGCATTTTTACAATAATCTTTCATCCAGATTTCATTATTAATTTAATTTCAGTTCCACATGTTGCAACTGAGGCATTGGAACCTAATCATTAGCTTGAACATGAATCAACAATATATCCCTTGCATTACTGGTATAACGTAAATCTTTTCAGCATCTCCTCTAAACCCTCTTCAACGATGGCATTTTTTAAAAAAAATTCATTCATGGGATGAGGGTGTCACTGGCTCGGCTGCATTTATTGCCCATCCCTAATTGCCCAGAGGGCTGTTAAGTGTCAACAGCATTGCTGTAGGTCTGGAGTCACATGTAGAATAGACCAGGCAAGGATGGCACTTTCCTTCCCTAAAGGACATTAGTGACCAGACGGGTTTTTCCTGACAATTAACAATGGATTTGTGGTTATCATCAGTCTCTCAATTCCAGATTTTTTCTTTATTGAGTTCATAATCTACCAGCTACCCTAGCAGGATTCAAACTCAGATCTCCAGAATATTACCTGGCTCTCTAGTTTAACAGTCCAGCAAAAATACCACTAGGCCACTGCCTCCCGTGTAATATTGGCAAATGACGAATACTTTGATCCCATAACCGAGTCAAGATCATTTGCTCTTTCTCTTTGGGAAAGTATTCTTTCATAATCTTTCTTCTTGTGTTGCTTATTTCTTCCCTTATTCACCCGCAAGTCAAAGCATTTGAAGAAGAGCCTTCAAAGGATTCCTTGGTGTCTGGTCTTGGTGTACCTCATGAAAAGGCTACCTGCTTTGTATCATGCTGCTGTTTATGGACTTTGCTTGTTGCAAATGAGCTACCAGTTATTTCTGACGTTGCAACAACGGCAATCAACAAATACTTTATTGATTGTAAAATGTTTTGTATGATCTTGGGTTTATGAAAGGTATTGTGTAAATGCATGTATTTCTTTCTTTGGTGAGTTGCATACTTTCCATTTACTTTGCATTGCTTCTACAATCAGGTAGTGAACAATGGTTCTGAAGAAGGGTCAGCGGACCTGAAACATTAACTCTTGTGTTCTCTTCACAGGTGCTGCCAGACCTGCTGAGATTTTCCAGCAACTTCTGTTTAAGAATAAGGAAAGGTTGTTTCCCTTTTCGGGAGAGTCTCGGAACAGAGGACATAATCTCAGAAGATGGTGGGTCTTCTGTTTAAAACTGAGATGAGGAGGAATTTCTTTTCTCCCAGCTTTGTAGTGGTTGATCAGCTCAGTTGGCTGGCTGTCTGGTTTGCAATGTACAGTGATGCCAAAAGTGTGGGTTTAATACCTGCACCGGCTGAGATTACCATGAAGGGCTGTCCTTCTCAACCTCTCCCCTCGAGTGGGACCACGGTGAGCCCGAGAGTGTAGTTGAGGTGGGTAATCTCACAATCTTTTAAAAGTGCATGGATGAGCACTAGAAGTGTCATAACTTTCAAGGCTATGGAGTTGGTGACAGAAAGTGGGATAAGTGCTTTTTAAATGTATTTTTGGCAGGACAGACGTGATAGGCTGTCTTCTGTACTGTATGATTCAGTGTTTGTAAAGGGTATTGAATCTGTGGAACACTTTACTGCAGAGGGCTGTAGAGGCTGGATCCAGACTGATTGTGACAGATTTTTAATCAGTTAGGGAATCAAGGGGTATGGGGCAAAGTTAGGAAAGTGGAGTTGACGATGATCAGATCAGCCATGACCTCATTGAATGGTGGAGCAGACTTGATGGACTGAATGGCTTAATTCTGCTCCTTTTTGATGATTTATTTATTCATGAAATATGGGCATCATTGGCTGGCTGGCATTTATTTCCCGTCCCTAGTTGCCCCCTTGAGAAGGGGGTGGTGAACTGCCTTCTTGAACCGTTGCAGTGTTGCAGCTACTTCGAATACACCTCCTCCCACCCACCTTCCTGCAAAAATGCCATCCCCTATTCCCAATTCCTTTGCCTCCACCGCATCTGCTCCCAAGATGGGGCATTCCACTCCCATACATCTCAGATGTCCTCGTTTTTCAAGGACCGCAACTTCCCACACTCAGTGGTCGATAACGCCCTCCACCATGTCTCCCACATTTCCCGCAACTCATCCCTCACATCCCGTCCCCGCAATAACAACTAAAAAGGAATCCCCCCTCGTCCTCACGTAACACCCCATCAACCTCCGGATCCAACGTATCATCCTCCGACACTTCTGCCATCTGCAATCCGACCCCACTACCAAAGACATTTTTCCCTCCCCACCCTTATCTGATTTCCGGAGGGACCACTCTCTCCGTGACTCCCTTGTCTGCTCCACACTCCCCTCCAGCCCCACCACACCCGGCACTTTTCCCTGCAACCGCAGGAAGTGCTACACCTGCCCCCACACCTCCTCCCTCACCCCCATCCCACGCCCCAAGAAGACTTTCCACATCAAGCAGATGTTCACCTGTACATCTGCCAATGTGGTATACTGCATCCACTGTACCCATTGTGGCCTCCTCTACATCGGGGAAACCAAGCGGAGGCTTGGGGACCACTTTGCAGAACACCTACGCTCGGTTCGCAATAAACAACTGCACCTCCCAGTCGCGAACCATTTCAACTCCCCCTCCCATTCCTCAGACGACATGTCCATCCTGGGCCTCCTGCAGTGCCACAACGATGCTACCCGAAGGTTGCAGGAACAGCAACTCATATTCCGCTTGGGAACCCTGCAGCCCAATGGTATCAATGTGGATTTCACAAGCTTCAAAATCTCCCCTCCCCCTACCGCATCCCAAAACCAACACAGCTCGTCCCCGCCTCCCTAACCTGTTCTTCCTCCCACCTATCCCCTCCTCTCACCACAAGCCACACGCCCATTTCCCACCTATTAACTTCATCCCGCCCCCTTGACCTGTCCGTCCTCCCTGGACTGACCTATCTCCTCCCTACCTCCCCATCTACACTCACCTTTACTGGCTCCATCCCTGCCTCTTTGACCTGTCTGTTTCCTCTCCACCTATCTTTTCCTCTATCCATCTTCTATCCGCCTCCCCTTCTCTCCCTATTTATTTCAGAACCCCCTTCCCCTCCCCCATTTCTGTTGAAGGGTCTAGGCCGGAAACGTCAGCCTTCCTGCTCCTGTGATGCTGCTTGGCCTGCAACATATTTCCAAGTCAGGGTGGTGAGTGGCTGGGAGGGATACTTGCAGGGGGTCGTGTTTCTATATATCTGCTGCCTTCGACCTTCTAGATGGAAGTGGTCATGGGTTTGGAAAGTGCTGTCTAAGGATCTGTGGTGAATTTCTCCAGTTCATCTTGTACATAGTACACACTGCTGCTACTGAGCATCAGTGGTGAAAGGAGTGGATGTTTGGGAGATGGTGCCAAATCAAATGAGCTGCTTTGTCCTGGATGGTATCCAGCTTCCTGAGTGTTGTTGGAGCCACATCCATCAGGCAAGTGGGGAGTATTCTATGACATATGGTCTTACATGGAGGTAACATGAACAAATAGCTTTGATGTTGATAGTCAGCTATAAACATGAAAAGAGCCTCCTTCAGCTCCTATATTGCTAAGAAAGATTGGTGGCAGGGAATCTATTCAAAACTTTCCAGTCGCAACATTGTATTATCCTGGTAATGAAGACATCTGGCACTATAAGCAGAGGCGATTTTGCCAATAATAACCATGACTATATGCCTTGTTTCCCTTAACCAGAAATCCATTCGTCCATTGAACGTGCTCAGTGCCTCATGATCCCTAACTCTCTACAGGAAAGAATTCCAAACACTTTGAGTGAAGAAATTTCTTGTTGCCCCAGTGATAAGCGGTTGAGTTCTTATTGTGATGAGATCACATTCTATACTCACCAATAAGAGGGAACATTCCTGGCCATTAAAACCTTCACACATTAGACTGAGATCACCTCAATCTTCCAAATGTCATGGAATCGAGGGTTAGTTTATTGAGAATCACTTCAGAGGACAATATCTCATCAATTTCTCTCTTTTTACATGAGGCATGTCGAGTCCAACTATTCAGCTGACTGTATAGCCATCATTGCTGGAAAAGCTCAGCAGATCTGGTAGCATCTGTGGAGAGAAATCAAGAGTTAACATTGATCCTGTTCTGAGGGAGGGTCATTTGACCTGAAACGTTATCTCTGATTTCTCTCCACAGATGCTGCCAGCCCTGCTGAGCTTTTCCAGAGATTTTTGTTTATGTTCCTGCTTTACAGCATCCACAGTTCTTTCAGTTTTCATATAGTCATCATACTCTGTCACGCTGTTGCTAACAATCTGAGATATGGGCAGGAGATGTTGAAAGCTCGATATAGATGCAAGTTGTTTTTAATGATATTATCTTGGCTGAATTTCGTGCTTGTTGGTTGAAGAAAGAATTTGTACAAAAGTCTCTATTCCCACTCCTGTACAGCCTCTCGATTGCACACTTTCACTAGTTAACTACTACTGTAGTTAAATTTATATCACCTTTCTAAACATTTGAGCACCCAGATGTGCTTCATTATCGTGTACGAGATCAATCCTGTCTGTCTACTCAATGTTTCTCAACAGAAATATGTGGTTGAAATATTACAGATGCATCGACATTTATATGAATGGCTGGACACAGAGACTTATATTACAGTCTTTGAGCTGGGTTGCTTCATGTTGGGTTAATTACCAGTCACATTTGCTACACCACGTGTGGGAGACTAGAATATCAAGGTCACTGAAGCACACATTATTCACAAGCAGTAGATGAAGGTAGGAGCAAAATTTGGTTTCAGATCAGCTTCATGGAATAGCTTTCTGTTTTTGCATTCAATGGATCATTAAGTGCCTACAGACTACACATAAGGGTAAAACTAACAAAGCTGTTGTTTTGATAAAAATCCTGGATGCTCAATTGGAGTCCCTTGCTGTGCTATTTTATTGAACTAAATTATAAGCTATTGCCTGCCATATTGTGCTCCTCCATGTGCCTTGACTTCCTGGAGATCACATTCAGGATTTCTAAGTCTGAGGAGTGTCTGAGTTCATGGCAGAGCACACAGGAGGGTGAGAATTTTCTGAGGCACACCCATAGAAAATTTTGGGGAATACTGAGTTCGCAGGCAATTCCAGAGATAAATGTTGGTGGAAAGAGCATAAAAAAAGCTAATGTTGCCATTGTTCTAACAGCCCATGGGGTTGACTCTCTCTTCAGAGAGAGATGGCTGGTGGTGGGTAAACATAAGGTCGACACACTTCAGGCAAGGGGGTACTTTGAGAAGGAGAGTGCTTCATAGTAACCTCAGCTGGTGCAGAAATTGAACACACACTATTAGCACCACTCTGCATCAGAGACCAGCTGTAAGAACATAGCAAACTCACTTCACGCTGTTGACAGATTGATACCTGCATATTGGAAGAAGTTCAGGAAAGCACTAACCTCTGGTAGCTCGTTCCATACCCACACCACCTCTGTGTGAAAAAAATTGTGCTCAGATTCCTTTTATATCTTTCTCCTCCCACCTTAAACCTACACCCTCTAATTTTGAACTCCCCTACCCTGGGGAAAAGACCTTGGCTATTCACCTTATCTATGCCCCTCATGATTTTATAAACCTCTGTAAGGTCACCCCTTAACTTCCTACACTCCAAGGAAAAAAGTCCTAGCCTACCAGTCTGGGTAACATCTTTGTCAATCTATTTTGCACCCTTTCCAGTTTAATAACTTCCTTCCTGTAGCAGAGCAACAAGAATTGTAGGCATTGTTCCAAATGTAGCCTTACCAATGTCTTGCACAGCTGTAACTTGACATCCCACCTCCTATACTCAACAGTCCAACTGCTGAAAACAAGCCTGTCTATCTGTGATGCCACTGTCAAGGAACTGTGTGCCTGCACCCTCGGTCTCTCTGTGTACAACAACACTCCCCAAGACTCGACTATTAAATGTGTAAGCCCTGTCCTGATATGTCTTAGCAAAATGCAACACCTCACATTTATCTGAATTAAACCCCATCTGCCATTCCTCAGCCCACTGGCCCAGTTGATCAATATCCTATTGTACTCTTAGTTAATTATCTTCACTGTCCACTATCCCACCAATTTTGATGTCATCTGCAAGCTTTCTAACCATGCCTCCCATATTCTCATCCAAATCCTTTATATAAATGACGAACAACAGTGGACTCGTCGATCCTTGTGGCACACCAGTACTCAGATCTTCAGTCTGAGCAACAACCCTCTACACCCACCCTGTGTCTCCTACCGTCAAGCCAATTTTGTTTCCAGTTGGTTAGCTCTCCCTGGATCCCATGTGATCTCACCTTACTTTGGCATCAAAAATGAAGGACCAGTTCGCCAGAGAGGCTATAGTAGCTAATGTTGCTGCCTTTGAAGAGGCAATGTGATATAAATGTTCAAAATCCCAAAGGATTTTGATGGAAGAAATAAAGAGAAACTGTTTCCTGGGGCAGAAAGGTTGGTAACCAGAGGGACAAAGACTTAAAATAAAAGCAGAAGGTGCTGGAGAAACTCAGCAAGTCTGGCAGCATCTGTGGAAAAAGAAACAGAGTTAACCATATCCTCAGAAGAAGGGTTACTGGACTTGAAACTTAGACAATGATTAGTTGGTTTCATTATCACTCACCATCCTGACTTGGAAATATATTACTGTTCCTTCAGTGTCGCTGGGTCAAAACCTTGCAGTTGCCTTCTTATATGCACCATAGGGTCCATGTAATGCATGGGCTGCAGCAACTCGAGAATACAGCATCACCTTCTTGAGGGTAATTAAGAATAGGCAATAAATGCTGGGCTTTTTTAGCTATGCCCATATCCCATGAATGAATGGAAATAAAAATGGCCATGTTGCAAAGTTGGTACAGTATTTGTAGATTGGCAGGCAGGATGTTAAAATTTATTTGTAAAGTGATGGAGGAAGAGTACGTGGTCCCTTTAAAAGATGTGTTTTTAGGGTTGGAATTTTAAAAAAATGTCTGCAGGCAGCATCAGGTGCACAGAGAGTTCTTGAAATTGAAAGATTGTTTCAAAAGGCTATACTGTGAACAGGCAAAGCAGCATTTTTACCAAGGCAACAGGTTTTTGAATTTAGACAAATTAATTTAAACCAGGCCCTAGATACCAAAGCCCAATTAAATTTAAATCCGATAGTTTTGACAACCTCAGACCAATCCTTTTGTAAGAAATTAATAGGTCACCAAGGGTATAAAAGAAGGGTGCATTTGAAAATTGATGTGAGAGGAAACTGCCAACTGTTGAGAGAACAGCTCTCAACAGCCACCAGCTTGAAAGTAAGAGAAAATCACTGGCACTCACAGAAATGTCTAAGATCTCAGAGTAAGCACCATCTAAATAAAGGCGCTACGGCACTCTTAACTTATAGTCCTGACATAAGAATTCAACACCGAAAGACATTACTGAACAGAAAACAGTGAAAAAGGCAAAGAACATTCTGCAAGACTTATCCTAGCTGCAATTTCGAGAGATTAAGCTGTACTTTTGTTTATTAATTTGGTTTATATAAGCAGGATTTGTACCTATTGGAACAGCATACCATTAGAATTTTGTTTTTTTTTGGAAATAGTTAGTAGTTAAGTTGTTCGGTTTGTTGGGGGTTCTGTTAATTTGTTAACTGTCAGAGTTAGATAAATAAATTGTTACTTGTCAATTATAAAGTGAGTATCAGGGATTTCTTTCATTTCACCACAACCTTTAACAGATTACAAGGCAAGGTGACCCAGGCTGGGTGTTTCAGTTTTAATTATCAGAGAAGTATTGAATACTTCTCCGTAACAGATTGAGGGCTCAAGTCCAGGATCTGGCCGATTCGTGTATGGGATCTGAATGGATCTGAATGGATTTGGACAGATTTAAACAGATTTGGGGATTAGTGCCACAGATCTTTGAATAAGACTTAAGCGAAAAGTGGAAAATCTGTTTAATTTCAGTTACTTGTCATTGGTTAAATCAAAAGTGGGGGAAATGGCTCTTAACATTGCTAAAGAGGTTCTGGGATTTGAGGATGCTTCCCAAATTTGCCAAGAAAGTTTAGAAAAACAGAGGAAGGATATAGTTTTAGAATTAGCAAACAGGCTAGAATTCGGTTTAACTAGGAATAAGAGGAAAGGTGAAACTGTAAAGGAGTTAGTTAAGCATTTAGGTGGACCAGAGAAACAGGCAAGTACAGTGGTGTTAGAAAAATGAAATTGCATATAAGGCAATTGGAGTTAGAAAAGGAAAAAGAGAGAGAAGAAAGAGTGTTTGAGTTGGAAAAGATGAAGTTGGAACTTGAGGCGAAAAGACTTCAAGTGGCAGAAGGAAAACTACAAAGTAGAAGTGATGATGAGCACACTCATTGTAGCAATCAGCCTGATAGGAATAGATACAAATATGTTGAAACATTACCAAAATTTGATGAAAAAGATGTAGAAGCTTTTTTCATTCCCTTTGAGAAATTGGCTATGCAGATGAATTGGCCAGAGGATTGGTGAGTAATGTTAATTCAGAACAAGGTGATAGGCAGGGCTAATGAGGAGTTTGCAGTGCTGTCAGAGGAGGTGTCAGGAGAATATGATGGAGTGAAACAGGCTAATTTGAGTGCCTGCGAATTGGTATCAGAAGCATATAGACAACAGTTCTGACATATAAGGAAGGAGTCAGCTCAGACTTATGTTGAGTTTGAGAAAATTAAACACAGCAACTTCAACAGATGGATGAGAGCATTAAAGATAGAAAAGACGTATGAGGATCTTAGAGATATTATTCTGCTGGAGGAGTTCAAAAACTCACTTCCAGATATGATAAGAAGTCATGTTGAGGAACAGAAAGTTCAAACAGCGAGGAGAGCGGCAGAGATGGCAGTTGAATATGCATTAGTTCATAAATTGAATTGCATCAGACCCTAAAGACCATGCTGAAGGCTTTTTGCCAGGATTACCCAAATGTTTGGGATAAAGGTATCCCATTTATATTATTTGCTATTAGAGATGCTCCAAATGAATCAACTCAGTTTTACTCCATTTGAATGGGCATGAAATAAGGGGGCCTTTAAAATGAATTAAGGAAAAGTTGACAGGTCCGAAGTCAGAGATCTCACAGTTGGATTATGTATTTGAGGTGAGAGAAAGGTTAACCAGAGTTGGTGAATTAGCTAGACAACATTTGAAGGTGGGCACAGCATGTAATGAAGCAAGAAGCAGATAAGAAATCTAAAATTCATACATTTGCCCATGGAGTTAAGGTATTGGTGTTGTTACCAGTGGTAGGAGATCGTGTGAAAGCAAGGTTTAGTGGTCCCTATCAGATTGAGAAGAAGTTAAGTCAGCTGAATTAGCTGGATATGTCACGTGAATATGCTGAAACCTTTTTATGACAGGGAAAGGGAACTGGAGAAACAGGTATTAATTACTGCCATTCAGAGTGAGTAATCAAATCCAGATGATTTAGATTTTGAAGTGCCTCAGAAAACTTAAATAATGAGGAATTCCTTAAAGAATGGGACAGGATAGTAAGCTATCAGTCTCAGGAATGGAGAGTTGAATTGAAAGGCTTGTTGCAGCACTATGAGGAAATAAATAGAATGGGGAGGACTAATACTCTGGTACATGAGGTTGATGTAGGGAATGCTGTTCTGATAAAACAACGTCCCTATAGGCTTAATCATCTAAAAGCAGCAGAGGTACAGAAGGAAGTAGAGGTGATTCTGCAAGAAGACAACATCGAGCTGAGTCAAAGCGAGTGGGGCTCACTGATCGTGGTAGTTCCCAAACCCAATGGTACTCAACAATTCCATGTGGATTATCAGGACATCACACCGTGACTAAATCAGACTCATACCCAATTCCAAGGCTGGAGGACTGTGTAGAAAAAATTGGACAAGACACTTACATCACAGAGTTGGACTTACTTCACTGTTACTGGCAAGTACCTTTGTCGGAGAGAGCGAAAGAAATGGAATGAAAAACGCACCAGCCACTTTTCAAAGATTTTTGAACAGAGTAGTGGCAGGATCGATTAATTGTGCCATCTATATAGATGGCTTAGTGATCTTTAGCCACTTGTGGGTAGATTACATGACTCATTTGGCAGACCTCTTTGAGTTGGTCATAAATTTGACAAGGACAGAATTCGGGAAAGCGGAAGTGACATTGTTAGGACACAACATCGGACATGGAAGGATGACTCTGAGGAACGTGAAGACAAAGGCCATCGAGGAATTGAAAAGACCATCCTTGAAGAGGGAAGGGCTACAAATTTTGGGATTGGGAGGATTCTATCAGAAGTTTGTATCAAACATTAGCAGTGTGGTGGCACCGCAGACAGATTTGTTGAAGAGGAACACAAAATTTCGGTGGACAGATTAACGGCAGGAGGCATTCGAGAACTTAAAAGCAGTGTTAACCACTGCACCAGATTTAGCCACACAAAATTTCTTGAAACCCTTTAAATTTGCCATCAACACAAGTCATGTAGGGCTTGGAGCTGTGTTTTTATAGGAAGATGATTGTGGAATTGAAAGGCCAATTGGTTATTTTACAAAGAAATTCAATATCCACCAGAGAAAATATTTAACCGTTGAAAAGGAGTTGTTGAGTTTGGTACTGGCCTTACAATATTTTAATGTTTATGCTGCAACTCCCACAGCTATCTCAACTGCACCTTCTCTCACTCACCTTCCTGCAAGAATGCGATCCCCTACGCTTAATTCCTCTGCCTCCGTCATGTCTGCTCCCAAGATGGGGAGTTCCACTCCTGGATATCCCAGATGCCCTCGTATTTCCACGACCACAATTTTCCCCCTTCAGTGGTCGAAAATGCTCTCGACCGCGTCTCTTGCCTTTCCCGCACCTCTGCCCTCACACCCCCTCCCCGCAACAAAAACAAAGACAGAATCCCCCTTGTCCCCACATATCGCTCCATTAACCTCCGGATTCAACATATCCTTCCCCGTCACTTCTCACACATGCAATCTGACCCCACAAACAAGGATATATTTCTCTCCCCACCCCTATCTGCTTTCCATAGGGACCGCTCTCTCTGCGACTCCCTCATCCGCTCCACACTCCCCACTAGCCCCACCACCACTGGCACCTTTCTCTGCAACTGCAGGAAATGTTACACCTGCTCCTACACCTCCCCCCTCACCTCTATCCAAGGAATCAAACAAAACCTTCTACATCAGGCAGATGTTCACCTGCACATCCACTAATGTGCTATATTGAATCCACTGTTCCCCTCCTCGACATCGGGGAGACCCAACGGAGGTTCAGAGACCACTTTGTCGAACACCTGCTTTCTGTTCGCAACAAACGACAACACCTCCCAGTCACAAATGATTTCAACTCCCCCTCCCACTCCCTGGGCGACATGTCCATCCTGGGCCTCCTCCAGTGTCACAATGATGCCACCCGGAAACTGGAGGAGCAGCATCTCATATTCCGCCTCAGGAGCCTCCAACCCAATGGCCTCAATGTGGACTTTACCAGTTTCAAAATCTCCCCACCCTCGGCCTTATCCTATGACCAACCCTCCCTCTCATCCCCGCCTGCTTGACCTGACACAACCTGTCCATCTTCTCTCCCACCTATCCACCCCTCCCACCTCACTGACCAATCCCCACCACTGCCTACCTGTACTCATCTATCTACCTTCCCCAGCCCCACCCCTCCTCTCTCTATTTATTTCAGAGCTCCCTTCTCCCTCCCCATTTCTCAAGAAGGGTCCCGACCTGAAACGTCAGCTTTCCTGCTCCTCTGATGCTGCCTGGCCTGCTGTGTTCCTCCAGCTCCACACTGTGTTATTTCTGACTCCAGCATCAGCAGTTCATACTATCTCTGATATACTGGAGACAGTTGTGTACACTGATCACAACCTTTGACATTTTTGGAAAGATTTAAAGACAAGAACACGAGTCTATTTTTTTGGAGTCTTATGTTACAAGCATTTAATTTTCAGATTTTACTTTTTGCTGGTTGTGAAAATGTTATTGCAGATGCGTTATCATGGGTTTAAAAGGAAAATGTGAATGTAAGATAAAAAAATTAGTGTTAAGTGTTATATCCACACATGTAGAATTAGTATGAAATGTGTAACACTAGCTTAATGATCTACATTTCTAGTAATAATGGCATTAAGATTTCGTGAAAAAAATGGAGCCATCTTTTCATAATGATGACTCATTTTTTCTTAAGGGAGAAGTCTTGAGAAATTGGTACAGTACTTGTGAATTGGAAGACAGGAAGATAGAATTTGTTTGTAAAATGATAGGGGGGGAGTTCCCATTAAAAGATGTGTTTTTTAGATTTGGAAATTAAAAACATATTCTGCAGGCAGCAGAAGATGCACAGAGAGTTCTTGAAATTGAAAGATTGTTTCAAAAGGCTATACTGTTATCAGGCAAAGCAGCAATTTTACCAAGACAACAGGTTTTTCAATTTGTCCAATTAATTTAAACCAGGCCCGAGATACGAAAGCCCAATTAAATTTAAATCTGATGGTTTTGACAACTTCGGACTAATCTTATTCTAAGAAATTAATAGGTCATCAAGGGTACAAAAGAAGAGCACATTTGAAAATTGCTGTCAGAGCAAACTGCCATCTGTTAAGAGAACAGCTCTTAACAGCCATCAGCTCTAAAATAAAAGAAAATCACTGGCACTCACAGAAATTGCCAAGATCTCGAAATAAGCACCATCGAAATAAAGGTACTACGGCACACTTAGCTAATATTCCTCACACAAGAATTAAACAGAAGATTGCGTTCCTGAATGGAAAACAGAGGAGAAGGCAAAGAACATTCTGGAAGAGTTATCCTGGCTATAACTTTGAGAGATTAAGCTTTAATTTTTTTTAAAAATAATTTGATTTATATAAGCAGGACTCTTATCTATTGGAACAGCATACCATTAGAAGTTTGTTTTATTCAGAAATAGTTAGTAGTTAAGGGGAAATCGTTTGGTTTGTTAGTAGTTCTGTTAATTGGTAAACTGTTAGAGTTAGATGAATAAATTGTTACTTGTTGATTATAAAGTGAGTATCAGGGATTTCTTTCATTTCACCACATCTGTTAACAAATTATGAAGCGAGGCAAGGCTCTCTGGGTGTTTCAGTTTTAACTATTAGAGAAGTGTCAACCACTCCTTCATGACAGCCATAATCAAAAGTCACCACTGCAGGCAAGTTGGAAACCTGGTCAATTTCCAGTGTTCCACTTCCCCACATTAGTTATGTTCAAAAGATCCTTTTGAAGTTTCAAACCTGTCTGGAAATATTTTAGTTTAAACTTGACTTCCTCAGCTTTGTGGCACCTGATAATTGCATCTCAACAGGGAGACTTCAGTCAATATAATTAACACATTGAGGTACCCAGACAGACAGTAGTTCTACAGGGAGCAGTGCTTTATATTCAGTTGCATATGTTCCAAGACAAGAGCGGTATGAGCCAGAAAAGATGAGGCAGGCCTGTGCAGAATTTATCACATCACCCACAAAAAAAACATAGATACAATATATATTTAGAAAATTTTGGATGTCTAACTGATGGCTTGGAAAACTCAGGAAACTGAGATTCCACTTAAAATTATTGGCCTGATACTTGTTGAGATATACCATACTGTTCCTTAGCTTCATAATTGCACCATCCACCAACAGAAGCTCATTGCTGATATTCTGGTCAAGTTAATTTACAATTAGAGTGGACCCAGCTAGAAAGCATTGAAACAGAAGAAGGTTATAATATATGAGCCTTGCTTTTAAGAGAGTTCACCTAGTGCTGTGTATATACAATGTTGTGACTGCCTGCCAGACTGTCTGCTGTGGGCTTGCAAGTTGCACACATAGAAACCAACTGGCTTTCTGCAAAAATGGAGCAGGAAGGCTGACGTTTCGGGCCTAGACCCTTCCTCATTTCTGAAGAAGGGTCTAGGCCTGAAACGTCAGCCTTCCTGCTCCTCTGATGCTGCTTGGCCTGCTGTGTTCATCCAGCTCTATACCTTGTTATCTCAGATTCTCCAGCATCTGCAGTTCCTGCTATCTCTGGTTTTCTGCAAAGTCTGTTTTATAACTTAGGGTGTGTTTTAATGTTTTAAATAAACTAACCCACTGAATTAATCATTCCCTGATGAGCCACAGATTGTTAATCCATTATTGTTAACATGGTGAACAGTAATGGAAAAGATCATGCTGAATGAAGCCTATATTGCTTGAGCAGTTAGGAAGCAAATTAATCTACAGGCAAAACACATAGTCAACAATCTTAAACCATGTAAATTTGCTTGACACAGCCCTCAATGGCCTTGCTCCTTATAGCATCAGAGGGGGTTAAATACATGGCTTGTTGCTAAGCAGCTTAACTCCTTTTGAGAGACCAGTTTCACTCAGTGAACAGGGTATGTGCTGGATTGATAGCAAGCAAGGGAAGGTAAGGCATACTGTTTGAATGTCTACAAAATGCCCTAATTTAAATTGGGACACAGCAGGCCTCCTAACAGAATTTAAAATGTTTAATCAAAATTTGGATCTGTGGTTTTGAGATTTAAGTGTGTCTGAAAAGCTAGTCTTTTAATACTTGCTTACCAATTTGGTAAAAAAAAGAGTGAAACAGAGTTGCACATGACGATTAACGGCTGAAAAGCTAAAAAAAATCCCAGGAGATAAGAACCATATTGGACGACCAATTCAGAGTTAAACTAAACTTGGCTAAGCCAGCATTTATTGGTCATCCCTAATTGCCCTGGAGAATGTGGTGGTGAGTCACCTTTGAGAAGTGTGACTGTTCATGGGGAGGTGAGGGGAGGTAGTGAGCTGGTAGGGGGTGTTCCAGGATGTTGACCCAGAGACAGTGAAGGTACAATGATATGGTTCCAAGTCAGGATAGTGAGAGTTTTCAAAGAAGATCATAGAATCCCTGCAGTGTGGAAACAGGCCCATCAGCCCCATGAGCCAACACTGAACCTCAAAGCATCCCACCCAGACCATCCCCCTGTAACCCACCTAATCTACGCATCATGAAAATTATGGGCACTTTTGCATAGCCAATCCACCTAACCTGCACATCTTTGGACTGAGGGAGGAAATCGGAGCACCTGGAGGAAATTCATGCAGACGCGGGGAGAATGTGCAAACTCCACACAGAAAGTTGCCCGAGGGTGGAATCGAACCTGGGTTACTGGAGCTATGAGGCATGAGTGCTAACCACTGAGCCACCGTGTTTCCCCATATTGAAAGGGAATCTGTAGGTTGTGGCATTCCCATGCATCTGCTGCCTTTGATCTTCCTGACAGTAGACGTTTTCGTTTTCAAAGGTGCTGATGAAGAAGTATTGTTGAATTATAAGAGTGACAAACACTGAGTCATTCATGACCACAAAAATTTAGATCTATAGCTGGAGAAGATTTTGAATTTATGTAACGTTATAAAATTGGGTAATCGTGAATCACAGTCATTTTATATCTCACTGACTTTTTATGTACATTGAAGACAATGGAGTCCAATTCATTTGCACTTTCTGATGGAGAAAGTAAAGTCACATGGGGTCCAGGGTGTACTAGCTAGATGGATAGAGAACTGACTGGGCAACAGGAGACAGAGATTTGTAGTGGAAGGGAGTTTCTCAAAATGGAGAACCATGACCAGTGGTGTTCCACAGGGATCCGTGTTGGGACCACTGTTGTTTGTGATATACATAAATGATCTGGAGGAAGATATAGATGGTCTGATTAGCAAGTTTGCAGATGACACTAAGATTGGTGGGGTAGCAGATAGTGAAGGGGACTGTCAGAGAACGCAGCAGAATATAGATAGATTGGACAGTTGGGCGGAGAAATAGCAGATGGAGTTCAATCCAGGCAAATGCGAGGTGATGCATTTTGGAAGATCCAAGTCAAGAGCGAACTATACGGTAAATGGAAAAGCCCTGGGGAAAATTGATGCACAGAGAGAGCAGGGTGTTCAGGTCCATTGTACCCTGAAGGTGGCAACGCAGGTCGATAGAATGGTCAAGAAGGCATATGGCATGCTTTCATTCATCAGACGGGGTACTGAGTACAAGAGTTGGCAGGTCATGTTACAGTTGTATAGGACCTTGGTTCGACCACATTTGGAATACTGCTTACAGTTCTGGTCTCCACATTACCAAAAGGATATGGATGCTTTGGAGAGGGTGCAGAGGAGGTTCACCAGGATGTTGCCTGGTATGGAGGGTGCTAGCTATGAAGAGAGGTTGAATAGATTAGGATTATTTACATTAGAAAGACAGAGGTTGAGGGGGGACCTGATTGAGGTCTACAAAATCATGAGAGATATAGACAGGGTGGATAGCAAGAAGCTTTTTCCCAGAGTGGCGGACTCAATTACTAGGGGTCACAATTTCAAGGTGAGAGGGGAAAAGTTTAAGGGAGATATGCGTGGAAAGTTCTTTACACAGAGGGTGGTGGGTGCCTGGAACGCGTTGCCAGCGGAGGTGGTAGAGGGGGGCACGATAGCGTCATTTAAGATGTATCTAGACAGATACATGAATGGGCAGGGAGCAGAGGGATACAGATCCTTGGAAAACAAGCGACAGGTTTAGATAGAGGATCTGGATCGGTGCAGGCTTGGAGGGCTGAAGGGCCTGTTCCTGTGCTGTAATTTTCTTTGTTCTTTGTTCTTTGTTCTTTATCAACTCATTTCACATTATCTTTTGTTCACGGGTGCTGTAGATCTGAAACATACAAAAGCAGAAATTGCTGGAGAAACTCCAAAGAAGGGTCACTGGACCTGAAATATTAATTCTGCTTTCTCTCTCCACAGATATTGCCGGACCTGCTGAGTTTCTCCAGCAATTTTTGTTTTTGTGTGTTTAGTCTTTAATCCTGTTGGTTTATAATTGACCTCTGTCTCAATAGGTTTTTGACCCTGTACGTCCCCCTAGAGTCATAGGGTCTTATTTTCCCAGAGTGGCTGGAGTTGAGGTTGCCGGGAGGGGGCAGGGCTGAATAAAAATTGGGGGCTAAATAGGAATAGCTTCCAGATACTGTCCCAGGCATCAGAGCTGTTTTCCAGAAAGGGTAAAGAATCTAGACTGTCTACCCATCGTGTGTAGGCGGCCATCCAATGACTATATTTAAAGGCTTTACTTTGGGGTGATTTAAGTGGCCTGCTGGTATTGTTCCAGTGACAGAGAGTGCCCCTGGCACCAAGCTCATTGAGGTGGTCTGTCTCGAACAACATCAGAGCCAAAGTCTCCATAATGCAGGCCGGGGGTTTGCAGGCAGGAAAGTCCTCATCCACACTCCCGATGACCCATCTCCAACTGGATAGGCTGGCCTGTTTGGCCGCCTTGAATTTGTGTTTGAAACTTGCTGCATTTTAGTCTCTGACCTGCCTGAGCATAGTCCGTCTCTCCTACTTGAGCTGCTGAGGGCTCCTATACATCCCACACCCCACAATTGATGTAGCCAATTAAAAGGCTGCAACGGGGCATCTCCTGACACCAGCCTTGTCATGGCAGGGCTTCAGGATCCTGGAGCAATCTTGGGATGATATCATGGAGTTGCACATCACTGGGCATAAATAGCACAGTAGGGGCAGAGATGCAAAATACGAGACCAAAATTGACCTGAGTACAATACCCTCTGGTAAAGTAACATGAGTATACAAACATTAACACATAGAGAAGATAAATCAGTCCTTATCAAATATAACTAAGTCAGAGTAAATTCAAGCTTTAACCACCATGTATCGTGGCATTTAGTATCAATAGATAATAAATAATATTTGTTTGACATGAAGCTGGAAGGCAGTTCTTGACTTTGCTTCTCCTCAACCAATTTGTAAGTAACATAAACTCGTATAGTCCTGAGGTCAAAGGCTCAAGGACCATGGTCATTGCAATATGGAAGATAGCCACTCAGTCCATTGAGTCTATGCAAGCTCTCTGCAAAGCAATCCATTCATTTCCATTCCCCCTTTCCAGCCCCCAGCTCTGCCTGGTTATTATCTTTCAAAATTTGTTGTGAAATCATTGATTTGGTCCACCTTAGACAGTGTGCCCCAGGTCATTATTGCTTGCTGCAAAAACAAGTTCTTCCTTATATCTTGTCTATACCTCAGACCCCACAAATGTATCTTCTGTGCTCCCCAATCTTTGTACCATCAGCTAAATGGAACAGCATTGTTTCATTGCTTTATCTAATCTGTCAAGATTTTGCGTGGAACGATCAGATCTCCAAAATCTCTCTTACAATGTCCTGTCTAGGAGTCAAGCGAAGCAAAACATCTGAAATCCTTACTGCACAAAAACAGAAGTTGCTGGAAAAGCTCAGCAGGTCTGGCAATATCTGTGAATAGAAAACAGAGTTAACGTTCTGGATCTGGTGACCGTTCAGTTCTGAGGAAGGGTCACCGGACCCGAAATGTTAACTCTGATTTCTCTTCACAGATGTTGCCAGACCTGCTGAGCTTTTCCAGAAAATTCTGTTTTTGTTTCTGATTTACAGGGTTTGCAGTTCTTTCTGTTTTTATTTAGTATGAAATCCTTACTAAATTGCTTCTTATTTCATAACAGCTGCTTCTTGTAGCTATTCCTGCCTGGAGATCCCCCACCATGCTCGATCATACTTGCCTGTCTTGTGCCATCATCATGTATCTATTGTAGCTCCAATACCTGAAATGTTCTCTGACATCTTTCTTCCCAACTTAGGTTTGCCTCTCTCTCTGCTGCCCTCCACTATGCCCTCTAGTAGAGATCTCTGTAGCTTTTTATCCCTGACCAAACTGCCTCCATACTGATATTTTCTTTTCTGGATGCAGCTTTTGGATTCTTTCCAATGTTGCAATTTCCAACACCTCTTCGTTTGTTTTATGGCCAGTTTGTGGACATTTTTTTAGCTGATATTTTAACATCTGCATGACAAATGTTTCTGTTCTTTCACAGATCTTTATTGTCGAAATTTCTGTAGCATTCAGGAATGTGGATAGAATATGAGCTTTTTTTAAATTGATTCACAGGATGTGGCCACCGCTGGCTAGGCAACCATTCATTTCCCATCCTTAATTGCCCAGAGGGCAGTTGAGAGTCAACCACATTGCTGTGGGTCTGGAGTCAAATGTAGGCCAGACCAGGTAATGATGGCAGCTTTCTTCCCTAAAGGACATTAGTGAACCATATGGGCTTATCTGACAACCAACAATGGTTTCACGGTCTTTATTAGACTTTTAATTCCACCTCTCTTTAAATAAATTGAATTCAAATTCTACCATCTGCCATGGTGGGATTCAAACCTGGGTCCCTGGAACATTACCTGGGTCTTCGGAATTAATGGTCTAGCAACAATACAACTCAGCTAATGCTTCCCTATTTTCCTTGTTACGAGCTTGAGTTTCTTCGTTGTTGACGTATCTATCAGCTTCACAAAATAACCCTTGTCTATCTCTATCTTTCTTCAAACTTCTGCATCACATCTTGCATCTTCTGTTATTATTTGGCCTAAATAGATAACTGTATCTCTTTGCTCCAGTGTAACACCACCTGTGTGAATCTTCACTCCAGCTTCATCTCATGTGTTCCTTCTAACTATCATTGTTTTTGTCTTTTTAATGCTCACGCCCAAACCATATTCTAAACTTTTAGAATTTCCCTAATCCCCAATATTTTGAAGGGCCTCTTCTGATCTTACAAGTACAGTGGTGCTGTTTTTTTTCTGCACGTCTGTTATCGTGTTGGTCTTTACGTTACACTCTGGGCCAATTGCCAAGAGTTGTGAGATTTCAATGGGCCCACAAAGCAGGAGTTATCAAGTGTTCAGTTATTTCTATCTGAACTTTTACAGCTTTGTCAATGTTTATATTTGAGTGGTTTGTGAGTCCTGACCTCCTAACTCGTAAAATAAAAATGATTATTTGCCTCTGTTCACCACTTGGCATATGAATCGGACATTAGCAAACGTGCCCTGTATCATTCTAAACATGAGGATTAGCTAGATAATGAGTGCTTCTGTGCATGTGGATTTAATCTACACTATGTTTGTTTTTCTGGAAGAGTTGAGTTTTAATTGTCATTGAATGAAGGCATGGTATTGCATTTTCCATAAAAAAATAAATTTGTGTTTAAGAAGCTGCTTTTGCAACCTTAGGATTTCATAAAGTCAGTTAACTGCTTTCAAAATGTAGTTGCAGTTGTAACGTACAAAACATGGCAACCACTTTGTGCATAGAAAGCTCCCACACAAAAGCAGTGAAATACATAGTGTCACCAGATAACAAAAACAAAAGTTGCTGGAAAAGCTCAGCAGGTCTGGCAGCATCTGTGAAGAAAAAAAATCAGAGTTAACGTTTCGGGTCCAGTGACCCTCCCTCAGAACTTCCTCAATTTTGAGGAAGGGTCATTGGACCCAAAACGTTAACTCTGATTTCTTTCTTCACAGATGCTGCCAGACCTGCTGAGCTTTTCTATCAACTTTGGTTTTTATTCCTGATTTACAGCATCTGCAGTTATTTTGATTTTAATTTTGTATCACCAGAAAAGGTGTTTTTGAATAGGTGTAAATATTGACCAGGACACCAAAGATAATTCTTTTCAGATGTGATGTGGAGATGCTGGTGTTGGACTGGAGTGGATTGAGTCAGAAGTTACACGACACCAGGTTATAGTCTAACAGGTTTGTTTAAATTCACAAGCTTTCAGAACACTTTACTTGACAAAGGAATAAACCTGTTGGACTATAACCTGGTGTCATGTAACTTCTGACTCTTCTGATGTGATTCAGTTGGTAGCAGTCTTGTCTTTAAGGTATGAGGTTCTGGGTTCTAAATCCCATAGCAGGGCTTGGAGCAGGAAGCTCTGAGTCAATGCTGGAAGGAGACAGTGCTAGGAGACAGGATCAGTGTGAGAAACAAAATCTGCTCAATTGGATGTAAAAGATTGCATGCCATTACCTTGGAGAAATAATCCTGGGAGACATCCCAAAGTCCTAACTGATATACATTCCTCAATCAACATCACACAATCTGATCCTTGTCTTGATGTGATTTTACTGTTTCTTGTCCCCTTTGTTCATTCACAGGATGAGGGCATTGCTGGCTAGGCAGCATTTATTGCCCATCCCTAATTGCCCTGAGGGCAGTTAAGAGTCAACCACTTTTCTGTGGGTCTGGAGTCACATGTAGGACAGACCAGGTAAGGATGGCAGTTTCCTTCCCTAAAGGATATTAGTGAACCAGATGGGTTTTTCCAACAATCAGCAATGGAATCATGGTCATTATTGGATTCAAATTCTACCATCTGCCATGGCAGAATTTGAACCCTGGTCCCCACAACATTGTCTGGGTCTCTGAATTAACAGTCCAGTGATAATACCATTAGGCCATCACCTCCCCTTGTATATGAAGATTTCTACTGGGACCATCTGAGATGTCTTACTGCCACCAGCCCTCCTTGTTGCTATCAGCCTGGAACACAATACCAAGTGGGCAAGGATGCCCACATAAAGCCTTGGGCAGAAGACTGGCTTAATCTCAATGGGCGAGACTTCAGCTCGTGGGGGCAAGTCATTCATTATTTATTATTCAAAATTAGACCTTTGGGAGTGACTGAGTGTGGTGACAATGGATGGAAGAACAGCTAGTGGTGATTATGTATAGGAAAGTCGATAAGGATTACCATGCGAATGAGTAGGAAGCAGTCAGTGCTGGAAGGGGTATTTGTTTAGGAAGACGTGGTGAGTTAGTGTGGACATGATACAAACAGTAATGAAAGTTTCAGTTAGACATTCTAAAGGGCAGTGGGTGGTTATTTGGATAAAAATAATGTACAAAGGGTATGGGGAAAAGAGCAGGTGTATGGCATTAGGTATTGCCGCTCATTTAATGAGCTGGTGTAAGCGTGAATGGTTTTATCCTGTGCGGAAACAGCCCTGGTGATTCTATGGAACAGTGGAGCTCTGGATGAGTTCGGAACTGGTATAGGGAGGAGTTAATTTAACTGGTCAAGGAGAGAATTTATGAGGTCAGGTCTGAGGTGGAAAGAGCATGGAATGGTATTTTGGCAGTGGTGGGTCTGAACAAACAACATAAGACCATTAGAAATAGGAACAGGAGTAGGCCATTCAGCCCCTTGAGGCAGCTCCACTATTCAATAGGATCATGGGCTGATCCAACATTCCTCACGTCCCACTTTCCTGCCCTTTCCCTGTAATCCTTGATTCCCCTGACTGATCAAGAATCTACCTAACTATCTTAGCCTTAACTATATGCAAGGACTCTGTTCCCCACAGCTCTCTGTGGCAAGGAGTTCCAAAGATTCATAACGCTCTGAGAGGAGACATTCCTCCTCATCTCAGTCTTAAATTGACATCCCTTTATTCTGAGAGTGTGTCCTCTGGTCCTAGACTCTCTGATGAGGGGGAGCATCCTCTCAACATTGACTGTGTGAAGCCCCTTTAGAATCCTATATATTGCAATGAGATCACCTCTCATTCTTCTAAACTCCAGTGCATAGAGTCCCAGCCTGTTTAGCCCTTACCCGTTGGACAATCCCTCCATACCAGGGATCATCCTAGTGAACATTGTTTAAACAGCATCCGATGAAATGATATCTCTCCTTAAATGAAGGGAACAAAACTGCTCACAGGTCTCCAGACGTGGTCTCCCCAGCCCCTTGTACAGTTGCAGTAAGACTTCCCTACTCTTATACTCTAATGAAACTAGGGCTTCAAGTCAGTCGATGAATGTACCTGTGGGCATGTAACAATGAAGCAGGAGCAGAGAACCCACTGCTGATGTGAAATGATCTACTGTTGAGTCTGGCTCTGCTAAATTATAGATCTGTTTCTGTCTCTTGTGTAATTCCCTGAATTTTTTCAAGTGAAATTTCTCTTTTCCAAACACATATCCTATTCCCATTTCAATGTTTTCATGAATCTGTTTCGACCTCCCTTTGCTTAAAAACAAAACCATTATTTTCCTGTCAATAATTTCAAAAGAATTTTGGCCTGACTGACAAATATTTGGCCTTGAGTTTACCTTCACTAAAACAAGCTTGTTTTTCCAAGGGTACTGTTCAGCAGTGGTCTGGAGCCTGGTACTCACTTTGCGATATTTAGGCCTGAGCCTAACCCGTGCCTTCAGATTGCTGGCTGATTAGTCTCTTTCGGAGATAGCCCACTTCTGCTCAGGATGTTTATCGTCCAATCGGTCTCACTGTTGCAACTTGCTTGAACCTGAAACCTCGTGAATTTTTTCTGGAACAGGCCAGTTCATTTCAAGGCCAGAAGTGAGCAGTGATATATTCCAGTCTGTTAAAAATATATTAAATGCTCTAAAAGGCTTCAATCATCTTGGTGTGAGCAGAGTCCATCTAGCCCATCAAGGTGCACCAACCCTCTGAAGAACATCCCACCAGACCACGCTGTAACCCTGCATTTCCTATGGCTAACCCACCTAACCTGCACATCCTTGGACCCTACAGCATGACCAATTCACCTAACCTGCACATCTTTGGACTGTGGGAGGAAACCGGAGCACCCGGAGGAAACCCACACTGACACAGGGAGAATGTGCAAACTCCACACAGACAGTCATCCGAGGGTGGAACTGAACCCAGGTCCCTGATGCTGTGAGGCAGCAGTGCTAACCACTGGGTAGACAGCTGGTTTAAATTGGCCCAAATTCATCAACGTTGCCAGGAAAGGCTGAAAAGATGATTTATGATGGTGGGGATAATGGAGAAGATGTGGTGACAGTGATGGTGATAGTGACAGTGACGGTGACAGTGACAGTGACGGTGACGGTGACGGTGACGGTGACTGTGACAGTGATGGTGACAGTGACTGTGATGGTGACGGTGACTGTGATGGTGACAGTGATGGTGATGGTGACGGTGACTGTGATGGTGACGGTGACTGTGACAGTGATGTTGACAGTGATGGTGACGGTGACAGTGATGGTGATGGTAACTGTGACTGTGATGGTGACAGTGATGGTGACAGTGATGGTGACGGTGACTGTGATGGTGACGGTGACTGTGAT
>NC_063340.1:86709172-86709378 GCF_021869965.1 Rhincodon typus
AGTGATGGTGACGGTGACTGTGATGGTGACGGTGACTGTGATAGTGACGGTGACTGTGATGGTGATGATGATAGTGATGGTGACAGTGACTGTGATAGTGACTGTGATAGTGACGGTGACTGTGATGGTGATGGTGACAGTGATAGTGATGGTGATGACGGTGGTGGCAATGGCGGTGATGATGACGGTGATGGTGACGGTGACGG
>NC_063340.1:86709388-86712576 GCF_021869965.1 Rhincodon typus
GACGGTGACTGTGATAGTGACTGTGATGGTGACGGTGATGGTGATGGTGATGGTGATGGTGATGGTGATGGTGATGGTGATAGTGATGGTGACGGTGATGGTGATAGTGATGGTGATAGTGATGGTGATGGTGACGGTGATGGTGACGGTGATAGTGATGGTGATAGTGGTGGTGGCAATGGTGGTGGTGATGATGATGATGTTGACAGTGACTGTGATGTTGATGGTGACTGTGATGTTGATGGTGACCGTGATGGTGATGGTGACCGTGATGGTGATGGTGACCATGATGGTGATGGTGATGGTGACAATGATGGCATGATGTCTTCAGTAACATCAATCAATTATACATTTAGATGAACCAGATGCTGCACGTGCATTACATGAAGTACCAAATAAAACAAAATCCAATGAAGGCCATCCCGGTCAAGGAGCATCAGCTCATAGAGAAATAACTAACCTTCTGACATTGACAAGAACATGATCACTGGGAGCTGTGAATCTTCCTGACAGATTGAACCTGTGAAAGACTTGGGATAACATGAGGTAGGATGTAAAAGTAAACATTAACGTTTTTGAGAAAATGGCAAAGATTTCGAGGGAGATTTGGTATCAGAGTTTGAAAGAGTTTAGTCCTACGAAAGAGTTCTCAGCACCTTGCTGAAATAGAAGAGATCACATGAAAGAGAGGCTTTGGAGAAGGTGCAGTATTGCTTTTGTAGTTATTCATAATTCTGCAAATTGTTCCTTAATATGCAATCAGCATATGGTCATTTAGCAGCACAGAACTCAGATCATGCTGAAAAAGGAGACATTTTGTTAGATCTTTTTATTTAATGCTCATTTTGCAAAAATACCACCGTGAGGAGGAACACATTTTATACTTTGGGACTTCCAAGGCAGACTTCGGGATACACAACAACACAGAGTCACCATGCAGAGGCTGATATCCATGAGGACGGCCTCAACCGGGATCTTGGGTTCATGTCGCACTGCACGTGACTCCAACCCCACTGTACACTCTCACACGCACGCACACACACACTCACACACACACACACTCACACACACACACACACACACTCACACACACAAGCACACACACACACACAAACACACACACTCTCTCTCTCACACACACACACAAACACACACACTCTCTCTCTCTCACACACACACAAACACACACACTCTCTCTCTCTCACACACACACAGAAACACACAAACACACACAAACACTCACACACACACAAACACTCACACACACACACACACACGCACACACACACGCACACACACACGCACACACACACACAAACACACACACATACACACACACACAAACGCACACGCGCGTGAATCTACGGGATGAATTTGTATTTGCAGATAGATTCTATTTTGTTCAAAAAGCACACAATTTATAGACAGTCAGTCAATGTAGCATTTTATAAATTCCTACTTTAGAAATAAAACCAGCCTGGCTCCAAACCAAAACACAAACAGATTCTACACAAGGCCTCACATGCATTGTCTGACCTAAAATGTCACCCTTTCTTTACACAGATAAAACCTTTACTTTTCTCACGGCAGTGACTTGAAAGAAATTCAATTAAATCAATTAAAACCTTCTAACTGATTAAAGATTTAACAGCATTGTAGGTTCGTTTAATCCATCCTCATCAGTGGTGTGACCATTTGATCTTTTACTTATAAATTCTGTGTCTGATACTACCTCCTGAAGGAGGAGTGAGGCTCAGAAAGCTTGTGATTTCAAATAAATCTGTTGGACCATAACCTGGTGTCGTGTAATTTCTGTCGTAGGCTGGAACTAGCAGTTGTGATTATTGAACAGGATTTTGTACAAACCAGGAAAAAAAACAACAGAGCTTTAGATAGGCTGGAGAAATAACTCATCATTTAGTATCAAAACTTGTAAATTTTTGAACCCTGCCCAAATAGTGAACATTATTTTTCAGTAGAACTGTCTTATTCGGTTGGTCCATCAAAACAGCAAAATGTTCATGGATGGTTTCTCCTTGTGAAATGTTGGAGCGTTTAGATAAGGTTGTGTTAGTGAAAATATCTGTATGAGCAGTCTCTGGACCAAACACGAACATGAATGAAGTTGTCTACAGTGCCAAATGTAGGAGGCAATATGATAGATTCCAAAAAACATTTTTCATTTTGCAGAACAGCAAGTTAAACATTTTTAATGAGGTTGTTTGGAAACAGAAGGTATTCAGATTAATTGCAGGCTGCTACCACAACTTTAATGTGTTGGGTGATAATTACAGCCTTCCTTAAAGATTACTAAACATTACTTGTCAGCTGGAAGCAATTTCAATGTAAATCACACATTTTAAGTGTGACAGAATTGATCCATTTCCAAATGATTCATTAGCTCATTCAAACATATTTACAGTGACTTTGAAGTTGAAAGGAGAAAAAGCCTGAAACACGAGCAAAGAGAAGCTTTCCCAATACATTCTGATTTCCTACTTTTCTAAAAGTGGAAGATTCAAAGAAGAAAGTTTATTTAGTTTATTTATTGTCACATGTATCTTGTTCCAAAATACAGTGAAAAGTGTTGTATAGTGTTGCCACTTACTGGCACCATCTCACAACAGAGAAAAATAAACCAAAACATAGAATATACAGGCTGAAAAATAAAGAAATGAAGAAAGCGTCCAACTTTATGGTCCTTCTTATTAAGTGCTCTGCCATGGGCCTGGTGGCCCGGAACAACTACCTCTCGCTGCAGGAATGAACAGCCCCACCATTCTGCGCCATCTCACCCCCACTGATGGCTTCATGACCATGAGTCCTCACCAACACAGACACCACCGATGCTGCAGGGTATCGAACTGGCCCCAACTCAACTCTGCAGCCACCGTGAGTCCGCTTCGGGCCCATCTCACTGATGCAGCTTCTGCTGATGCCTTTGGGTCTTGTACTGGGCCCAAACCAGCTCCGTCTATGTGAACCTGCGCTCGGCGCAGACGCTGCTGGAAACACAAACCCACCTCCACCGCAGCAACCACAAGTCAGCGTTAGAACCACCATGTTGATGCGGAGGCTGCCGGGAACCCAAACTCACCCCCAACACTGCCAGCGCAAGCCCACGCTGCCTGGGCCCACTCGAGTCCCTGCTGCTGGGCCCACTCGAGTCCCTGCTGCTGGGCCCACTC
>NC_063340.1:86712586-86712876 GCF_021869965.1 Rhincodon typus
TGGGCCCACTCGAGTCCCTGCTGCTGGGCCCACTCGAGTCCCTGCTGCTGGGCCCACTCGAGTCCCTGCTGGGCCCACTCCAGTCCCTGCTGCTGGGCCCACTCGAGTCCCTGCTGCTGGGCCCACTCGAGTCCCTGCTGCTGGGCCCACTCGAGTCCCTGCTGGGCCCACTCCAGTCCCTGCTGCTGGGCCCACTCGAGTCCCTGCTGCTGGGCCCACTCGAGTCCCTGCTGCTGGGCCCACTCGAGTCCCTGCTGGGCCCACTCCAGTCCCTGCTGCTGGGCCCACTC
>NC_063340.1:86712976-86745424 GCF_021869965.1 Rhincodon typus
CTTGAGTCCCTGCTGCTGGGCCCACTAGATTCCATGCTGCTGGGCCCACTCGAGTCCCTGCTGGGCCCACTCGAATCCCTGCTGCTGGGCCCACTCGAGTCCGTGCTGCTGGGCCCACTCGAGACCCTGCTGCTGGGCCCACTCGAGACCCTGCTGCTGGGCCCACTCGAGACCCTGCTGGGACCACTCGAGTCCCTGCTGCTGGGCCCACTCGAGTCTGTGCTGCTGGACGCACTAGTTACTAAGATATTTAGGAAAAGAAAGTGAGGGAAGAGAGAGAAATAGAAAAGAAACAAAAAGAAAAGCTGATGGAGCAGACATCTTACCGGACTCAGTCAAAGCAACTTAAGCATGAGTCACTGCATTTAAACACAAAGTGCCCATTATTAGCAAATTCAAACTCTCATTACCTGAGCAGAGCTTGAACCCAGGCCATGGTCGTGAGAGCATGTAATCCTAACCACTAGACCACCAGGGAAAATGTAGTTGATGACCTAATGGTATTATCACTCAACTATTAACCCAGAGATCCAGGTCATGCTGTGGGGACCCAGGTTCAAATCTTGCCATGGCAGATGGTAGAATTTGAATTCAATAAATATCTGGTAATAAGAGTTTAATAATGACTTTGAAATCAGGGGAAAACCCCATCTGAATCACTAATGCCCTTTGGGGTGGCATGATAGCTCAGTGGTTAGCACTGCTGCCTCACAGCATCAGGGACCCAGGTTCAATTCCACCCTCAGGCAACTGTCTGTGTGGAGTTTGCATGTTCTCCCCGTGTCTGTGTGCCCTCAGGGTGCTCCGGTTTCCTCCCACAGTCCAAAGGTGTGCAGGTTAGGGTGGATTGGCCATGGCAAATGCAGGGTTATAGGGATAGGGTTGGGGTGTTAGTTTGGGTGGGATGGTCTTCAGATAGTTGGTGTGGACTTGATGGGCTGAATGGCCTGTTTCCACACTGTGGGGATTGTATGAAATATGAATGCAACCATGTATGTCTCAGCTCCACAACTAAATGACTATCTTATCAGACAGACTGATACTCTCTGATCAGTGTTATGCAACTTATAAACTGATTCTGCTCTTTGAGCAAAAATCAGGAGTAGTTAGATATGTGTGCATATGTATAAATATGATATCAGCATATTGTTATAGTGTCAGAGAATCTTCCAAAACTGAAGGAAGCCATTTGGCATTGTCCATTGACCAACTCTTCAAATGGACAATCCAATTAGTCCTGCCGATCCACTTTTTGTCTAAATCCCTGAAATTGTTTCCTTGTCAAGTAAAAGTTTATTGTGTAAAGCAGATAGAACCTAAAAGAGTTAATTGATATCACAAGCTATCACATGACTGGAGGGTTTGAGCTGTAGGGAGAGGCTGAATAGGCTGGGGCTATTTTCTCTGCACATTGGAGGCTGAGGAGTGACCATATAGATGTTTATAAAATCATAAGGGGCATGGGTAGGATGAATTTTTTTTCCTTTTATTCATTCATGGGATGAGGGCATCACCAGTGCGACAGCATTTATTGCCCTAACTGCCCAGAGGGCAGTTAAAAGTCAACCACATTGCTGTGGGTCTGGAGTCACATGTAGGCCAGACCAGGTAAGGATGGCAGTTTCCTTCCCTAAAGGACATTAGTGAACCAGATGGGCTTTTCCAACAATCCACAATGGATTCGTAGTCATCATTAGACTCTTAATTCCAGATATTTATTGAATTCAAATTCCACCATCTGCCATGGCAGGATTTGAACCCTGGTCCCCAGAACATGAAATGGGTCTCTGGATTAACAGTCCAGTGATAATACCTCTAGGCCATAGTCAAAGTGAATAGTCAAGGTCTTTTCCCCAGGGTAGGGGAATCCAAAACTAGAGGGTGTAGGTTTAAGGTAAGAGGAGAAAGATTTAAAAGCTGTCATTCTTGCATTCTGGTACACGTAGAAAGGTCACCAGACATCTACAGTTATCTCTGGGATCTTGGTAGACACAGTTTGCTCAGAGAACACGGTATTGAGATGTCTTCCAGGTGAGCTTAAAGAGGACAAGGGGGTTTCACATGAGATGCACATTATGGGTATTTCAGAAGTCTTCATTTTCTGAAGAAGGGTCCCGATCTGAAACGTCAGCTTTCCTGCTCCTCTGATGCTGCCTGGCCTGCTGTGTTCCTCCAGTTCCACACTGTGTTCTCTCTGACTCCAGCATCAGCAGTTCTTACTATCTCTCAGAAGTCAAGCTGGGCGACTTTCCTTTGCAGATTTTTCTCCAGATGCCATCGAAATCAATATCCAAACAAGATTGTCAGAAGCCTGATCATGTATTGCCTGGAATTGAGTCCAAGCATTTAGCTGAAGTCATGTGATTTCCAGAAAGAACTTGTTTAAAAAAAAGGCCTGTCTCAATGTCCAAAGTGATCTTTTGGCAAATCTCCTAAAGAAACCAATTCAGGTATCTCCACAGAGTTTGGAATAAATCTTCTTTTTCCACAATCCTTCAAACTCAAGTCATCAAAATAAAAATAGGCTATGCAGTGTTCACAACATTAATTCCACTTCATTAACATTGTCTGATTCAACAGTTCTTTCCATACCTTTGTTTCTCTTTTGATTTTATTGTCAGAGCCACTGGTGAGAACAGCATTTGCTGACCCTTGAACTTAGTGTGTCGCTGGACCATTTCAGTTGCAAGTCAACATTGCTGTGGGTTTGGAGTCACATGTAGGCTCGATCAGGTAGGAATGGCAGATTTGCTTTGCTAGAGTGAATTAGTGATCCAGATGGGCTTTTGCAACTCTCATTGATAGTTTCATGGTCACCATTTTTCATCCAGAATCATTTTTGCACACAACTGAGCATTTATTTTCTCCATCACCAAATCATCCACGGTAATCCTGAACCCAGGGAATGATGTCGTATGGTTACGACCAGAGGAGCAGAGAGGGAGAAGGCCAAGGAGAGGGAAAGATGAACTTTTGAAGTGGTTTCAGTTTTAGTAATATTGATTTAATATTAATATGGATTTATTCAGTGTTGTACCACATGTACAATTTATTCAGTAATTTATTCTGTAATCCAAGGCAGCAGCAGAACATAGCAACATTATACACTTTTCACTGTACCGCAGTACAAGTGACAATATTAAATAAATCTAAATCTAAATTTAAATCCACCATTTCTGATACGAAATTTACGTCTCAAATTTATTCATTAAATTTAAATTCCAAAAGATGCTACGGGGGTTTTGAGCCCATATCCCCAAAACATTAACATGGGCCACTGGATTAGTGATTTACCAATACACCACTTTATTCCCTTACCATTGCACTTGACTATTCCGATAACTAATTTATTTCATTTTGTAAACTCTGCTGTCATTTAATTATCTTAGAGCAAACCCCATTCTCCAACCACTCCTGTGTTGACGATCCACTTTGACTCCCAGTTAAATAATACCTGAACGTTAAAAAAAATTGTCTTTGGTTTCAAATCCTGTATTGACCCATTCAACAAAGTAGAATTAATGAATGATCTTATAATAAAGGTACCCTGCAGCAGCAGCTGTAATAATAGTGGGGTGGCACGGTGTCTCAGTGATTAACACTGCTGCCTCACAGCGCCAGGGAACCAGGTTTCATTCACCCTCGGGCAGGTGTCTGCATAGAGTTTGCACGTTCTCCTCGTGTCTGCGTGGGTTTCCTCTGGCTGCTCCGGTTTCCTCCCACAGTCCAAAGATGTGCAGGCTAGGTAGATTGGCCATGCTAAATTGCCCATAGTTTCTAGGGATGTGCAGGCTAGGTGGGTTAGCCATGGGAAATGCATGGTTACAGGGATAGGGTGTGTCCCGATGGGATGCTGCTCTGATGGTCAGTGTGGGCTTGATGGGTTGAATGGCCTGCTTCTATGCTGTCGGGATTCTATGAAATTCTAGAGAATTTAAGCTGCATATTCAGCATAAGAGAGAGAGAGGAATGGATCTAAGACTATATTTAAACTTAAATAAAGACAATTACAAGGTTATGAAAGAGTTGGCTAAAATGACTTGGAAAATTCAGTTAACAATCAGTCATTAGAAATACAGTGCAGACATTTGAGGAGATGTTTCAGATCAAACAGAATAGATACATTCCAATGAGCAAGAAAAGTGGCAAGAGCCTGACTCAGCATTTGTGGTTTGCGATAAATGTTAAGGCTTGAGTCAAACTTAATGAAAAAGTATGCATTGTGCAAAAACAGGAAGCGAGTCAGAATATTGGATAGAATATAACAGACAGCAACAAAAAGACTAAAAATCTAATTAGAACTTAAGAATGAGAGTATGAAAGAATGTTAGCAAGAAATATAAAAGCAAATACTATAAGTTTCTCAAAAGATGGAAAGACAGAGTGAGCATTGGTCCAACAGAAAGTGAGACTGGAGACATAATCATAGAAAAATTATAAGTGTAAAAAAAGGGCATAACACATGAATTGAAAAGATATTTTGTGTAATTTTTCATTACAGAGGATGTAAGTAATATCCCAGAAACAGCAACCAATCAGGAAATGGGATAGTAGAACTCAAGGAAACATTTTGAATGTATTTTGCTTTTGAACCTATGATAATTAATTTCAGTTAACGTGGGCTTGTGTGGCTGTTACATCCATGAATCAAAAAGGATACAAGTCGGGACACCTTTACTGCACTGAAGAAAATGAAACAATAAATGGTGCTTAAATTCTCCAGCAGGTCACATAGGAAATTGATGGACGCATCTGTGTTGTTCATTTTTTCTATTCATTTGTCGGATGTGGGCGTCGCTGGCTGGTACAGCATTTATTGCCCGGCCCTAGTTGCCCCTTGAGAAGGTAGTGCTGAGCTGCCTTCTTCCACTGCTGCAGTCCTCCTGCTGTGGGTTGACCCACGATGCTATTTGGGAGGGAATTCCAGAATTTTGACCCAGCGATAGTGAAGGAACAGCGATATATTTCCAAGTCAGGATGGTGAGTGGCTTGAACGGGAACTTGGAGGTGGTGGTATTCCCATATGTCTGCTGTCCTTGTCCTTCTAGATGGAAGTGGCCATGGGTTTGGAAGGTGCTGTCTGAGGATCTTTGGTGAATTTCTGCAGTGCATCTTGTAGATAGTACACACTGCTGCTACTGAGCATCGGTGGTGGAGGGAGTGAATATTTGTGGATGTGGTTCCAATCAAGTGGCTGCTTTGCCCTGGATGATATTCAGCTTCTAGAGTGTTGTTGGGGCTGCACTCATCCAGGCAAGTGGGGAGTATCCCATCATACTCCTGACTTGTGCCTTGTAGATGGTGGATAGGCTTTGAGGAGTCAGGAGGTGAGTTACTCTCAGTATTCCCAGCTCTGACCTGCTCTTGTGGCCATTGTGTTTATCTGGTGAGCCCAGTTGAGTTTCTGGTCAATGATGACACCCAATATGTTGATAGTGGGGGATTCAGTGATGGTAACACAATTGAATATCAAGGGGTGGTGGTTATATCGTCTCTTATTGGTGATGGTCATAGCCTGGCATTTGTATGGCACGAATATCACTTGCCAGTTGTCAGCCCAAGCCTGGATATTGTTCAGATCTTGTTGCTTTTGAACATGGACTGTTTCAGTATCTGAGGAGTCACGAATGGTGCTGAACATTGTGCAATCATCGGCGAGCATCCCCATTTCTGACCTTATGTTGGAGGGACGGTCATTGGTGAAGCAGCTGAAGGTGGTTGGGCCCAGGACACTACCCTGAGGAACTCCTGCAGAGATGTCCTGAAGCTGAGATGCCTGACCTCCCACAACCGCGACCATCTTCCTATGTGTCAGGTATGAGTCCAAACAGTAGTGAGTTTGCCCTGATACCCATTGATTACAGTTTTGCTAGGGCTCCTTGATGCCACACTCAGTCGAATGCAGCCTTGATGTCAAGGGCTGTCACACTCAACTCACCTCTGGAATTCAGCTCTTTTGTCCATGTTTGAACCAAGGCTGTAATGAGATCAGGAGCTGAGTGGCCCTGGCAGAACCCAAACTGGGCGTCACTGAGCAGGTTATTGCTGAGCAGGTGCTGCTTGATATCACTGTTTTAGTGACACCTTCCATCACTTTACTGATGATCAAGAGGAGACTGATGGGGCGGTAACTGGTCGGGCTGGATTTGTCCTGCTTTTTGTGTACAGGATATACTTGGGCAATTATCCACATTGCCGGGTTGATACCACTGTTTTAACTGTACTGGAATAGCTTGGCTGGGGGAGCAGCTAGTTCTGGAGAAGCAGTCTTCAGTACTATTGCAGGAATGTTGTCAGGGCCCATAGCCTTTACAGTATCCAGTGTCTCCAACCGTTTCTTGATATCACGTGGAGTGATTTGAATTGGCTGAAGACTGGTATCTGTGATGCTGGGGACCACCAGAGGAGGCTGAGATGGATCATCCACTCGGCACTTCTGGCTGAAGATTGCTGCAAATGCTTCAGCTTTATCTTTTGCACTGATGGGCAGGGCTCTTCCATCATTGAGGATGGGGATATTTGTGGAGACTCCTCCTCCAGAGAGTTGTTTAATTGTCCACCACCATTCACAACTGGATGTGGCAGGACTGCAGAGCTTAGATCTGATCCGTTGGTTGTGGGATCGCTTAGCTCTGTCTATCACTTGCTGCTTTCGCTGTTTGGCGTGCAACTAGTCCTGTTTGGCGTGCAAGTAGTCCTGGCTTCACCAGGTTGACACCTGATCTTCAGCTATGCCTGGTGCTGCTCCTGGCATATCCTCCTGCACTCTTCATTGAACCAGGGTTGATCCCCTGGTTTGATGGTAATGGTTGAGTGGGGGATATGCCGGGCCATGAAGTTACAGATTGTGCTGGAGCACAATTCTGCTGCTGTTGATGGCCCACAGCACCTCATGGAAACCCAGACTTGAGTTGCTAGATCTGTGCGAAGTCTGTCCCATTTAGCATGGTGATAGTGCCACACAACACGATGGAGGTTGTTCTCAACGTGAAGGCGGGATTTCATCTCCACAAAGACTATGCGATGGTCACTCTTACCGATACTGTCCCGGATAGATGTAACTGCAGCTGGCAGATTGGTAAGGATGAGGTCAGGTATGTTTTTCCCTCTTGTTGGTTCCCTCACCACCTGCCGCTGAGCCAGTCTAGCAGCTATGTCCTTTAGGACCCAACCAGCTCGATCAGTAATGCTGCTGCCGAGCCACTCTTGGTGGTGGACATTGAAATCCCCCACCCAGAGTACATCTTGTGCCCTTGCCATCCTCAGCGCTTCCTCTCAGTGTTGTTCAACATTGAGGAATACTGATTACCAGCTGAGGGAGAATGGTATGTGGTAATCAGCAGGAGGTTTCCTTGCCCATGTTTAACCTGAAGCCATGAGACTTCATGGGGTCTGGAGTCATGTTGAGGACTCCTAGAGCAACACCCTCCCAACTGTATACCACTGTGCCACCACCTCTGCTTGGCCGGTCCTGCCGGTGGGACAGGACATATCCAGGGATGGTGATGGTGGTGTCTGGGACATTGTCTGTAAGGTATGATTCTGTGAGTATGACTCTGTCAGGCTGTTGGTTGACTGGTCTGTGAGACAGCTCTCCCAGTGTTGGCACTAACTCCCAGATGTTAGTGAGGAGGATTTTGCAGGGTCGACAGGGCTGTTTCTGCCATTGTCTTTTCTGGTGCCTGGGTCAATGCCAGGTGATCTGTCCGGTTTCATTTGGCTTTGTTGCGATTGGTACAACTGAGTGGCTTGTGAGGCCATTTCAGAGGCCAATTGAGAGTCAACTACATTGCTATGGGTCTGGAGTCACACGTAGGCCAGACCAGGTGAGGATGGCAGATTTCCTTCCCTGAAGGACATTAGTGAACCAGATGGGTTTTTCCGAAAATTGGCAATGATTTCATGGTGATCAGTAGATTCTTAATTCCAGGCTGTTTGTTTTCCTAATTATTGAATTCAAATTCCACCATCTGCCATGGTGGGATTCAAATCCGGGTCACCAGGATATTAGCTGGGTTTCTAGGTTAATAATCTGACGATAATACCACTAGGATATTACCTGGTACTTCCTACAGACAAAGGGGATGGCCATGGGTACCCGCATGGGCCCAAGCTATGCCTGCCTCTTTGTAGGTTACGTGGAACAATCCCTCTTCCGTACCTACACCAGCCCTAAACCCCACCTCTTCCTCCGTTACATTGATGACTGTATCGGTGCCGCCTCGTGCTCCCACGAGGAGCTCGAATAGTTCATCCACTTCACCAACACCTTCCACCCCAACCTTAAGTTCACCTGGACCATCTCTAACACCTGTCTCTCCTTCCTGGACCTCTCTGTCTCCATCTCAGGCAACCACCTAGAAATCGATATCCATTTCAAGCCCACCGACTCCCACTGCTACCTAGAATACACCTCCTCCCACCCACCTTCCTGCAAAAATGCCATCCCCTATTCCCAATTCCTTCGCCTCCACTGCATCTGCTCCCAGGATGAGGCATTCCACTCCCGTACATCTCAGATGTCCCCGTTTTTCAAGGACCGCAACTTCCCCCTCTCAGTGGTCGAGAACGCCCTCCACCATATCTCCCGCAACTCATCCCTCACACCCCGCACCCGCAATAACAACCAAAAAAGAATCCCCCTCGTCCTCACGTACCAACCCACCAAACTCCGGATCCAACGCATCATCCTCCGACACTTCCGCCATCTGCAATCCGACCCCACTACCAAAGACATTTTTCCCTCCCCACCCTTATCTGCATTCCGGAGGGACCACTCTCTCCGTGACTCCCTTGTCCGCTCCACACTCCCCTCCAGCCCCACCATACCCGGCACTTTTCCCTGCAACCGCAGGAAGTGCTACACCTGCCCCCATACCTCCTCCCTCACCCCCATCCCACGCCCCAAGAAGACTTTCCACATCAAGCAGATGTTCACCTGCACATCTGCTAATGTGGTATACTGCATCCGCTGTACCCATTGTGGCCTCCTCTACATCGGGGAAACCAAGCGGAGGCTTGGTGACCGCTTTGCAGAACACCTACGCTCGGTTCGCAATAAACAACTGCACCTCCCAGTCGCAAACCATTTCAACTCCCCCTCCCATTCCTCAGACGACATGTCCATCCTGGGCCTCCTGCAGTGCCATAACGATGCCACCCGAAGGTTGCAGGAACAGCAACTCATATTCCGCTTGGGAACCCTGCAGCCCAATGGTATCAATGTGGATTTCACAAGCTTCAAAATCTCCCCTCCCCCTACCGCATCCCAAAACCAACCCAGCTCGTCCCTGCCTCCCTAACCTGTTCTTCCTCCCACCTATCCCCTCCTCCCACCTCAAGCCACACCCCCATTTCCTACCTATTAACTTCATCCCACCCCCTTGACCTGTCCGTCCTCCCTGGACTGACCTATCCCCTCCCTACCTCCCCATCTACACTCACCTTTACTGGCTCCATCCCTGCCTCTTTGACCTGTCTGTTTCCTCTCCACCTGTCTTCTCCTCTATCCATCTTCTATCCGCCTCCCCCTCTCTCCCTATTTATTTCAGAACCTCCTTCCCCTCCCCCATTTCCCTGCTGTGTTCATCCAGCACTACACCTTGTTATCTCAGATTCTCCAGCATCTGCAGTTCCTACTATCTCCAGTGCCACATGACAGTTTGGTTAAGAAATTAGAAATGTTTAATATTGATGGGCTCTTGGCAGCATGGATTAGAAGTTAGCTAAAAGATAGGAAACAGAAGGTAGAGGTAGATGGACATTTCTCAGACTGGAAACTATAATGTTTGTAACGAGGTCAGCCAGGTGGACCACATAGATTATGAGTTCTCTGATTGGGGCTGTTAATGTGGTCCAATCAGGGAGCCCTGGCTGACAGATATAAACAGGAGTGTCAGACGTCCTGCTCACTCTGAAAGCTGGCTCTGAGGGAGCCGGGTCAGTATCAAGGACTCTCCACGTGTGAATAAAGGGTGACTTGGTGACAGGAAACCAGGCTCTGTGGAATTATGATTTATATAAGCGACTTGAAGATGGGCGTCGAGTGCAAAATCTCTAAATAAGCAGATGGTACTAAGCTGGGGAAAATAGTGAATTGTGAGGATGATGCTGAGCGATTTTGACACAGAGGGACATTGAAAGGTTGGCCAAATTGGCAGGCACCCATTAGATAAATTTCAATGCAGAAAGTACCTTAGCACAAGAGGGTGAGCATTAAACAGCAAATAAAGAGACTCCGTTTTGAAGATCTCTGAACTAGGAAGAGATCATGAAGTATTTTTAGCATGTTTGTCCTCTCTGGTCCATGTATTGATTGCAGCCTCTAATTCTTTATTCTGAAGAAGGCCCAGGTGTATCAGGTAACTTTTCATCCAACCAGTGAGCTGGTGTAGGGATAAACTGGATTCTACAGGACCAGAAGTAGCATCTTATTTTTTGTGGAATGCCGTCCTTTGCAACAACACAACCTAATTGTTGTGGGTGGTGAGAATGTGGGTCAATTTCAGGATTTTGTACCTGCCTTTGGCATTTTTGAAGACATATAATTCCCTCCATATTGTACCTTGAATCATTCAGCATTTGGCCTACTTTGCACATATTTGGCAGATGTTTCTTTTTATATCTTTGTCTATGTCTCAAAGACCCTCAAATTATTTTTGCATCATTGCACATTAGAGCGAGGTTCGTTTTGAAAGAACACCTCTCAGTCTTTATTTATTTTTGTTGAATTATTTTCAGGTGTCATTAGCAGTAATTGTCTGTCCCTAGTTACACTTGAGGAGGTGAATAGAACAATAGAACTAAGAGTAGGCCATTCAGCCCCTCAATCCTACTCTGCCATTTAATACTATCATGGCTGATTTCATTTTGGTCTCAATTCCACTTTCCTGCCCGAACCTCATAATCCTTCAACCCTTTACTAATTAAAACTCTGTCTATCTTCTCCTTAAATTTGTGCCCAGCATCTCTGAGGAAGTGAATTCCAGTTTCATGACCCTTTGAGAGAAGTAATTTCTCCTCATCTCTGTTTTAAATCTGCTACCCCTTATCCTAAAACTATGACCTCCTATTTCTAGATTGCGCCCACAAGACGATACATCCTCTCCATGTCTACTTTGTCCATCCTCTTTAGCATCTTATGTACCTCAACTAGATCTAGCGAGCACAAGTCGAAACTGCTCAATCCCTCCTCATAAAACAAGCCTTTCAGCTCTGGAATGAATTTGGTGAACTTTCTCTGAACTGCCTCCTTTTCTGGATAACTCCAGGAACACAATTGAACTGTCACTTCAGAGAGCAGCTGATCATGCTGCATGAAATTGGTGATAAGTCTAGGCCCAGGCCCAGTGATAATGGCAGATTTCCTTTCCTAAAGGGCACAAGTGAGCACTGGGGTCTGAATGCCATTCTGCCAGCTTTGTGGTGACTTTTACTGAGTCCAGTTTCTTTGTGAGATAAAAAACAAACTACCTTCAACAAATTACAAAGAATGTATGGGCCATTTAACCCATGCTGGTGTTCATCCTCCAGACACATCTGCTCCTACTTTACCCAACCACCCATGTTCCTCCGTCACTTTCTCCCACATGCATTTATCTCAAGCCCAATTCACACACTGCTATGGCTGGAAGGGTGGAGCAGTGGGAATGGTGGGAAGGTCTTGTGGTGCAGCGGGTAGTGTCCCTACCTCTGAGTCAGAAACTCTGGGTTCATAGAAAATAAGGATAGAAGTAGGCCACTCAGCCCTTCAAGCCTGTCCTGCCATTCAATATGACCATGGCTGATCCACCATCTCAATGCCATATTCCCATTTTCTCTCCTTACCCCTTGATTGTTTTAAGATCCAGAATGTATCAATTTCTTTCTTGAACAAGTACAGCTTTCCGTGGTCCTGAATTCCACAGTTTGGCCACCCTCTGAATGAAGAATTGTTTCCTTGTCTCTGTCCTAGATGGTCTACAACGTAGCCCGAGACTGTACCCCCTGGTTTGTGATTCCTCAACTAGCAGGAGCAGCCTTCCCACATCTAGTTGTCCAGTGCTGTTTGAATTTTATACATTCGATCAGACCTCTCTCTCATCCTTTTCATGAGTACAGGCCCAGTCGAACCAATCTCTGCTCATTGGACATTCCTGGTATCGTCCCAGTGGACATAGTTCACTCCAGGAGTTGATAGCAAAGGAACCAGCTTCAAATCCTGGTCAAACAGCTGAAAGATCAATTTGAAAGTCCTTCCAATGTATGCCAATGATAGACAGTAAGCATGGGAGACATTCATTAGAATATAAGAACATAAGAAATAGGAGCAGAAATAGGCCATCTGAGCCTGCTCCACCATTCAATAAGATCATGTCTAATCTTTTCATAGACTCAGCTCCACTTACCTGCCCACTCACCAAAACCCTTAATTCCTTTACTGTTCAAGATTCTATCTACCTTTGCCTTAAAATTATTCAACGGGTTAGCCTCAACTGCTTTGCTGGGTAGGGATGTGATGGAGATAAAGTTGAAGCCTCTATCATCATTCACCATTATTTCAAGATAAACATGCATTTTGGAGGGTGTGATGCCGAACTTCCTAAATGAACTGAACCACCGTAATTGGAATTACAAGCGTGTACTTACTTATCTAATAGCAAAACACACTTCCTGAAGAAAAGGAACATCACCACTTTTTAATGTGTATGTGCACATTCTCGGGAATATTGACAAATTGGTAATCTGTTCATTGGTATTGAGTGGTTTCTATGTAAACAAACAGAGCAGTTTCTCTCCCTAATAGTTTAGTTGGATTAGAGAATAAGTGACTGGGCCAAGCAGATGAGGGAAGCCAATGATCTGATATCCATTTTGGGGCTTGAGTTTATTGTTCTCAGTTAATGAGCTGAAACCATACAATCAGCCTTTTCTGCAGTTCTGGGGAACGGAGGGGAAATTTGGTCAGGATTTCAGCACCTAGTTACCATTCATTTAAGGGACATGCATTTAAGGTGTTTAAGGGTGAAAGTTTAAAGGAGATGTGAGGGGCAGGTTTTTTCCATAGAGATTGGTAAGAGTCTGGAATGCGCTGCCGGGGTGGTGGTGGAGGCAGATACAATAGGGGCATTTAAGGGGCTTTTAGATAAACACAGGGATGTGCAAGGAATGGAGGGATACAAACCAAGTGCAGGCAGAAAGGATTCGTTTAATTTGGCATCATGATCAGCACAACATTGTGGGCTGAAGGGCTTGCTCCCGTGCTGTACTGTTCTATGTTCTATTCAAAAAGCCTGCTTGAATCTGTGTCTCAAAAAGAGCCCACTTCCTCAGTGTCAGTGTTATGGACCAGACCAGATGCCCTCAAAATATAGTAAGGAGGTAGTCTAGACCCTAACTTTTCTTATTTTAAAGGTAACTTTAAGGTGCTGAGTTCCAGATACAATTCGATTGGTCAAACTACTCGACATTAAGCCAAATAACAATTTATTCATACAGTATAGTTAAAATATAACTAAAGAAAGAATAAAAAAAAAATTGGCTTAGCTGTAACTCTATTGGAGAACTTAACAGAATAATAATTAGTTAGTTACTAAACAGTAACTGTGTAACATCCTATAAAAACACCTTCGGCGAAAGGCAAATACAGAAAACAGATTGTCTCACATGCAACTCCCACAGCCCAGGAGGAAAAACATTAAGTGAACTCTGGGAGAGTGTAGCAGGGAGAAATGTGCTGCAGCAACAACTGCTAATATAAAAACTAAGAAACTTAAAATCCAGGTTCTGGGAGACCTTGACCCCACCCATGTGGGCTGCTTCTATTGTTCCAACGTTTTAAAAAATCCCATGGCCTCACAAGCTGTTTATTTATGAGTTTTCAATTGGCATCTTGGTGCCTCTGTCTTAATATCTTTCTCTAAAAAAAGGATGAAATAGACCTCTTAAAGCTGCAGTATTATCATAGCAGTCTTCAACCGTCCTCCTATGTCCCCTCCTTCCTTATTTCCTGTACCCCACCTCTGCCTCATTCCCATTCCCATCTGATGCCTGAGTCCTGTCCTCCATTAACTTTGTGTCAAATCTCCCCTGGCCAGTATGAATTGCTGTTGGGAGCAGAAAAGAAATTGGGCATGGATCTGTCATCTTCATGGTCAAGTGGTCAGCCAGCAGTAAGTGGCAAGGTTAAAATATTTCATGGTTAGTACCCTGGGAAAAGTTCAGCCTGGAATTTTTTTTAACATAATCCTTCATGGGATGTTGCGATGCTAGCAAGACTTTTATTGTCAATCCCTAACTGTCCTTGAGAAGGTCAATCAAAGATAACAGCTAGAAAGACAGGACTGTAACACCTGAAACCTGCCTGGCAATTTATTTTCATTTCGATCGTGGCTGACCTGTGTATTAACTCCATTTACTTTGGTTTCATAACTCTTCACACCTTGATCTGACAAAAACTTATCAATCCTAACTCTGAAGTTTTCAGTTGTACAGCTCCCACCTATCCTCAAAGGTGAGGTCCTCTAATGTTTAGAAGGTGACAGTCATCAGATCTTCTTTGTATGAGAAAGTTCTTGATATTGCCCCAAGCTGTAATAGCTCCCTTACTCAGGGCATCTGAAAAGAATAATTTCTCATTCTCTACCCTACCAAATCCTTAATAAAGTCATGGAGAAGCACAGCATGGCAACAGACCCTTCGGTTCAATCCTTCCATGTTGACCAAATATCCCAAACCCTCAGGTCCATTTAAATCTATGCCCTCTAGTTTTAGACTCTTCTACTCTGGGGAAAAGACCTTGACTATTCCCCCAATCTATGCCCCTCATGATTTTATTAACTTCTATAAGGTCACTCCTCAACCCCTGACGCTCCAAGGAAAATAGTCCCAGCCTATTCAGCTTCTCCCTATAGCTCAAACCCTCCAACCCTGGCAATATCCTTGTCAATCCTTTCTGAACACTTTCAAGTTTAACAACATCTTTCCAAAAGCAGGGAGGTCAGAATTGAACACGGTATTCAAAAAATGGCCTAACCAATGTCCTGTACAGCCGCAACATGACCTTCCAACTGCTACAGCAAAAAAAGCAAACATACCAAATAACTTCTTCACTATCTACCTGTAACTCTACTTTCAAGGAACTATGAATCTGCACTCCAAGGTCTCCTTGTTCAGCAACATTCCCCCGGACCTTCCCATTAAGTGTATAAGTCCTGCCACCTTCACAACAAGACAATTAACACCTAGCTCATCCAAGTTCATTTCATAACTTAACTCTTCCAACTGGTTTATGCATAAAGCAAATTGATACTTGAGAATGAGTTACAAACAGAAATCTAGCCAAGGTGTTCAAATGGATTGCATATAGAATATTGGAAACCCTTCAGAAGTGAAAGGCTGGAATCTCAGTGACAGGCTCCACTCGTTCATATATAGAACATGGATTACTTGTGAGTGAGATCATGGGCCCTGGAAATTATGAGCTCTGGCTGGCTCATGGTTAAAGTGAGATTTGCAGAGACACAACAGTGAAAACACATTCCTGTATTCCACCCATAAAAGTAACTATGTAGAGTGTGGACACCTATAGATTCAGCACACAGAGTCAGCATCTGCAAGTGATAACATTCAAAGTCTTCCAGTCTAGCACTGAGAGTTATTGGACTGGCAGAACCATAGAGCCAGTTCCAGAGGTTAAAAAACAAACTATCTATCTCTAATGATTCCCACCAAGCATCGATCCAGTTTCATTTTGAAATTATTGCCACTGTCACACTGAAATAAGGGATTATCCAGATCCAAGAATGGACGAATGATGTTATCAGATTTGCGTACTCACTGGGATAAGGGATCTGTTAGCTTGGGTGGCTGGTTTGCAACGTAGAGTAACGATAACAGACATGGTTCAATTCCTACAATGGCTGAGTTTACCATGTAGGTCCCACCTTCTCAGCCCTTTCCCTTGCCTGAGATGTCGTGACCCTCAGATTAAACCAACACCAGTCATCTCTTCCAAAGGAGACAGTGGGGCTATGGTGACTTTGCCTTTGTGTCCTGGAATGGGGCAGGGGAAGAGGTCAAAATCTCAACTGAACTTTCAAATCCTCTAAAGCATAATGGTAATGTCACTGTGTTAGCTATGCAGCACCTCAGGCTGATGTTCTGGGTTTGTGGGTTCAAACCTCCCCATGGTAAAATTGGAATTAAATAGGGAATTGTTTTGTGGCCCCTGCTAACTGTTGCTTTTAAATAAAAACCTACCTGGTTCACTAATGCCCAATACGGATGGAAATCTGTCATTTTTACCTGGGCTGGCCTACATGTGACTCCAGACCCACCGAAATGTAGTCGACTTTTAAGCTCCTTCTGAGCAGTTAGCGATGGACAATAAATGCTTGCCCAGCCAGTGATGGCTACATCCTGTGGATAAATGAAAAATAAATACTCATGCACACATTTGGCTGTGAGAATGGTCACCCCTCCCACATCCAAAGGGTACAATGGATTTCAGAAGGTGGAGTCAGAATTCATGTCTATTTGAACAAATCTATCAAGAGGTCTTTACTGGGGAAAGGCGATCAATCCAGGTCGTTGTGTCGTTTTTCTTTAAGAATTAAAATCTCCAGCTGATTCTGGCCTTACATACGAAACCTAGGCGCCTTCCACAACAGGAGGGTGATGTGTTCTGCCAGTGCTGCCCCTGTCATACTCTTGTAAGACAGTTATTTTTGTTAATGTAGCCATTGTTGACACAGTCCATCTATTGTCCATCCTTTCCTGTCCTTGGGAGATGGTAATGAACTGACTCTTGACAACTAAATGGTTTGCTAGGCCATTACAGAGGGCAGTTAAGAGCTGACCACATTGATCTGGAGATAGTAGGAACTGCAGATGCTGGACAATCTGAGATAACAAGGTGAGGAGCTGGATGAACACAGCAGGCCAAGCAGCATCAGAGGAGCAGGAAAGCTGACGTTTTGGGCCTAGCCCCTAGATCTATTTCTGAAGAAGTGTCTAAGCCCAAAACGTCAGCCTTCCTGCTCCTCTGATGCTGCTTGACCTGCTGTGTTCATCCAGCTCTAAACACTGGTGTGGAGTTAGGCCAGACCAGATAAGAATGGCAGATTACATTCCCTAAAGGGCATTATCAACCAGATGGGTTTAAAACACAAACTTGGTAGTTCCATACACACCATTGCTGAGATCAGCTCTGTATTCTACACTGATCTATGATGCACAGTGACACCAACAGCACTGGTTCAAGTCCTGCACCAGCTGAGTTTACCATGAAGATCCCTAATTCTCTACCTTGCTGCTCATCTGAGGTGTGGTGACCCTCAGGTTAAATCTCTTTCTCTAACGAGAAAGCAACCTGACGATTCTCTGAGACTATGGCTACTTTAGGTAACTGGTCTACCTTGAGCTATTTAACTGAATGTACATTTCTTTACGATTGCAGTGGGTTTGGAACTCTGTCAACAGATTATAGGGTAATATTGCTGCATTAGAAGTCTAGTCACATAGCCAGCATACTTCTCATCCCATTTTCCATATTGCAGTCCCAAAGACTGCAGCGAGACCATAAAGAACTGATCTATGTTTGAGGTTGTTGGTCAAATGTAAAAGAATTTACAGATAATAGGAAAGGAGAAGTTGTATTTATGTAGCAACTGTCATATCCTCAGCAAATGACCATAGGCAAGAGTGCTTTAAAGGTTTGGTTCGTTAACAATAATGTGCACAGCGAGTACCTCGCAAATGAGACAAATGGGCAGTTGTATCTGTTTTCCATAGCATTCGTTCAGGGGTTAATATGGACCAATACACAAGGCAATCTCCAAGGTGTCTTGTGGTGTGGCAGCTTTACCTCTCAGTGAGAAAAGCAAGGTTCAAGCTCCACTTGGCCGTGAGGTGTGCCCAAGGTGAGGTATGTCTAAGCAAGTTGATTCAACTAACTACAAGGCACACTCTCGCCCTGCTCCTTCAGAAGCAATTTGTGAGGTTTTTTTTGCAAACGCCTGTGAGGCCCAAGTGAGCTTCAGCTTAACGTCTGATCCAACAAACTTCGCCTCCAGCAATGTTACACTTGGGGAATCAGAATGGCTGCTACAAAAGAAAGGACCAAAGACACTGAAAGACATTTGCCCTGATAAGTTTGTCTACATCAGATAAATAAATAGTCCCAAGGTCAATTCCTCTTCATAGATACTTTAATCACCATTTCATATAAGAATTACAAATATAATAAACAAGTACAATGGAAAAAAAAGGCTTTGTACAAATAAGATAAGTTTGCATTGTAAACAGTAGTTTCATAGCATTACTGAGTTGCCCTATAAGTTGGTATGTGGCTTCTAGTGGCAGGGTATTTAGCTCGGAAGATGTCCGCTTAATAATTAAAAGCTGCCCCATTACAAAACCCTTTGATTCTCAGTCGGACACTTGCCACCAAAGACAAGGAGCTCATCCAAAGTGATAGTAGGAACTGCCGATGCTGGAGATTCTGAGATAACAAGGTGTGCAGCTGGATGAACACAGCAGACCAAGCAGCATCAGAGGAGCAGGAAGGCTGACGTTTCGGGTCTGGACCCTTCTTCAGCTCATCCAATGACACTCAATGCCTTTGGAGGTGGTGCCCTTATTGCCCTTGCTTAACCATCACCCCTCCACCCCTCTCAGCATCCCCTCCCAGCTCAATACCTATCTGTCTAGGATACATGTCACCCAGGGAGTAGGGGGTGGGGGGATGGGGAGTACTGGGGGGGACAGGCAAGGCCCACACACAAGTGATGTTGTACATTTCCAAAGACACAAATAACACCCTTGACTCCCTCACAATGCCCCGACGTCCCATTGCATGACTCCATCTGGGCTGTTGGGTTCCGTGAGGTTTTGACGCCACACCTCAGGCAACTGAATCACAAGGACTGAGAATGTTCCCGGGTTTAGCCCATGAAACTTTTTAGCAAGAGGAATCTCACCCAGCAGGACAGCTAATGACATGAAGGATTCTGCTTCACATTGATAGAAAGACTTGCATGTATATAGAGCCTATTACAACTCAGAACATCCCAAAACACTTTGCAGAAAATGACACACTTTTCCCTGAATTGTAAGCTATGAAACATTATACAGTTCTCCCCCAAAGTAGTTTCAACTTCTCTTAAACTTACTTCTGTTCCCATTGGAGGGATTATCAACTAATTAGGATGGCACACAGTTTATATTAAAGTAGTACAAACATTTTATGCAAAATGGCATCCTTATGTCATTTCAAAATCTGACTGATTAGTCAGACGTGGGTGTCACTGGCTGAGCCAGATCATACCTTACATAAGAATGTCAGGGAAATAGAACAAAATGCAGAATATAGTGTCACAGCTACAGAGAAGGTACAGAGGGCAATTAACTTAAATATATGAGAAGTCTGTTCAAAACTCTGGTAACAGCGGGGAAGAAGTTGTCCTTGAATCTGTCGTACATATTTTCTAACTTTTGTTTCTTCTGCCCCACAGAAGAGGAGGAGTACAAGAGTAATAACAGGGGTGGGAGGGGTCTTTGATGATGTTAGCTGCTTTCCCCAAGCAACAGGAAGTGTAGATGGAGTCAATGGATGGAAGGTTGGTTTGCGTGATAGACTGACCTGTGTTCGCGACTCTCTGTAATTTCTTGCGGATATTAACCCAGGAACAGGGAAGGAATGGGGATACATTTCCAAGTCATGATGATGCATGACTTAGAATGGAACATGTGGGTCATTCTGAATGGGACAAATATAATGAAACTTGCATCTACAATTTAGGGCCCTGTCGGAACCTCACCTTGAATTAACTTGATAAGCAGCAATAGGATGATGGTGGTAGCACAGTGTGGAATGGTACACCATATTTGGCCAGTTGTGAATGAAGAAAATAGAATCCCCAGCCCAGGATTTCTCACTAACACCCTCGCCCTCAGTCAGGCTTCAGTGGGAGGTCAACAATCAGAAACTAGCCTCATGCGTGTGTCTGTTTGCATGTGTATCTGTGTGCGTGTGTGTTTGTGTATTTGTGCGCGTGTGTGTGTGTCTATGTGTATGCCTGTGCGTGCATGTGTCTTCATTTTGGAAGGTCGAATTTGAATGCAGAATACAGGGTTAATGGCAGGATGCTCGGCAGTGTGGAGGAACAGAGGGATCTCGGGGTCCACGTCCATAGATCCCTCAAAGTTGCTACCCAAGTCGCTAGGGTTGTAAAGAAGGCATATGGTGTGTTGGCTTTCATTGGCAGGGGAATTGAGTTTAAGAGCCACAAGGTTATGTGTGCAGTTTTGGTCTCCTTACTTGAGAAAGGATGTACTGGCACTGGAGGGTGTGCAAACGAGGTTCACTAGGTTGATTCCGGAGTTGAGGGGGTTGGTTTATGAGGAGAGACTGAGTAGATTGGGATTATATTCATTGGAATTCAGAAGATTGAGGGGGGATCTTATAGAAACATATAAAATTATGAAGGGAATAGATAAGATAGAAGTAGAGAGGATGTTTCCACTGGCAGGTGAAGCTAGGACAAGAGGGCATAGCCTCAAGATTAGAGGGAGCAGATTTAGGACTGAACTGAGAAGGAATTTCTTCACCCAGAGGGTTGTTAATCTATGGAATTCCTTGCCCAGTGAAGTAGTTGACGCTACTTCAGTAAATGTTTTTAAAAAAAAGGTAGATTTTTTTTGAACAATAAAGGAATTAAGGGATACGGTGAGAACGCGGGTAAGTGGATCTGAGTCCACGAAAGGATCAGCCATGATCTTATTGAATGGCGGAGCAGGCTCGAAGGGCCAGACGGCCTACTCCTGCTACTAGTTCTTATGTTCTTATGTTCTTATGTTCTATGCTGCAGCTCCATAAAACTCTGGTTAGACCACACTTGGAATATTGTGTTCGGTTATATAGGAAAGATGTGGAAGCTTTAGAGAGGGTGCACAGGAGATTTACCAGGATGCTTCCGGATTGGAGGGCAGGTCTTGGAGGAAAGGTTGAGAGAGCTAGGGCTTTTTTCATCGGATTGAAGAAGGATGAGAGGTGACTTGATAGAGGTGTACAAGATGATGAGAGGCATGGATAGAGTGGATAGCCAGAGACTTGTTCCCAGGGCGGAAATGACTATTACGAGGGGACATAATTTTAAGGTGATTGGAGGAAGGTATAGGGGAGACATCAGAGGTAGGTTCTTCACACACAGAGTGGTGGGTGTGTGGAATGCGCTGCCAGCAGTGGTAGTGGAGTCAGATACTTTAGAGACTTTTAAGCGACTCTTGGATAGGCACATGGAGGATAGTAAAATGTAGGGATGCAGGGTAGTTTGATCTTAGTAGGATAATAGGTTGGCACAACATCGTGGGCCGAAGGGCCTGTACTGCGCTGTACTGTTCTATGTTCTATGTCTATGTCTGTGTGTGTCTGCATCTGTTTGTGCATGTGTGTGTGTGTGTTGCACGCATTTGTGAGTCTGTGTGCCCACGTGTGTGTGTGTGTGTGTGTGTGTGCGCATTTGTGCAAACATGTGTGTTTAGAAAGTGGTGAAAATGAAAACTGTTGGAAAAAAACACGAAAAATGACCCATCTCCACAACCTAATTGGAGGGTATGATACTGTCTTCTTGGAAATGAGCAGTAGGGTTGGGTTTACAATTGTAAGGATGGATTGATGATAATGACAGCTCACTTCTTTATACTGTGTCATGGAACCCCAGGAGCAGGTGATGACAGTGAGGGAGGGTGTGGAGCAGGGGATCTCCTGCAGTCAAGCAGACCCTCTGTTGAGGAAACGGTGCCATTGGGGGAAAGGGGCCTTATGGAGAGAGGGAGAGACAGTCAAAGGATTTTCTCACCCAGATGTGAACTACAGGCTTAACGCCATGTAAATACCCTGCTGAACCTTACTTCCCCTTCATGTTTGCGAAGGCCCAATGTCAGTGGAATAAAGAATCCTGCTTCATGGTCTTTCAGTTGTCTGTGTGCTGAAATTGCACATTACAAGAGTACAGTGGAAGTCAATTATAGTATGAATGGTGGGGTTCAAAAAGTGACACCACATTATATCCAGACTGTGCTAACAAGAAAACACATATTGTCTTATAACTAGATAAAAAGAAGAATTAAGTAAAGATTTATCTCTTTTGAAAGCCATAACCCCTGTGCTGTAAGCAAGCTCAGGGTGTATTGAGCCAAGTCATAATGGACATAACTGACCTGTAACTTAGTGCAATTCCCCAAGGCAGTTTGCAAGAGAGTCTATATAAACTTCACTCCAGTTGATGGCTTAGCAGGATGCATGTCATGGATTTCTTTCATCACCAAGTGATGTTGCACCCTTGGCGTATGCCAGCTTTGAAGCACATGGTATTTATGGTCCTCACATTGTGCTGTGAAGGCCCTTGTTGGATTGTGGTGCTGTACTGAGGTTTGCTCTGCACTTTGGAAGAGATGTCCAGAGCACATATCTAATCATAATGCTCTGGCCATGAGGAGTACGGAGGAGAGAGTCTTTATTGTGCCCATCCATTCTGGGCACATAGTATTGCTATATCATTGTCTAAAATGCCATCCACAGAGTGCTGAAGTCCATCCTGGCAGCGAGGCGAGGAGGTTGGGGAAGGGCTGGGTGTTTCCCATGCCCGAGCCGCGTCTTTTGGGTTGCTGCTTTGGCTTGAAATATCCCTGCTAATCCCTCCCAACCCCATCCCCTGGCCCAGGCCTTTCCAATCGCCACATCACTTCTCCCCTAGCTTTCCAACTCCTGCGAGGCCGGTCTTTGGCCCTCCTGGCGTGGTGCTATCCTCATGCTCTTCCCAGCTGCTTTCTTGGGAATTCCAACACCCACATCTCCAATGTGACTGCTGCTGCAAAAACAACAACAATTCCTTACGTTTTGTCTTTGATCACTGAGGTGCTTTGGAAAAATGCAAGTCTTTATTTTTCTGTAGCGTCATGAACATAGACAAAATCTTCCAAGGTGCTTCACACGAGTGTAACCTTCGGCAAAGAGGCAGAGACACCTTAAAAAGGTGATGGGGGTGGGGTCAAGAAGAGGTGAGATTTAGGATAGGAATTCCAGAAGCATTGGAAGTTTGAAGTCAGGGCTACCAATGGGCAGCATAGCGGCTCAGTGGTTTGCACTGCTGCCTCATGGCGCCAGGGTCCTGGGTTCAATCCCAGCCTTGGGTGACTGACTGTGTGGTATTTGCACATTTTCGCCATGTCTGCATGCATGTGCTCTGGCTTCCTGCCACAGTCCAAAGATGGGCAAGTTAGGGTGGATTGGCCATGTGCAATTACCCACAGTGTCCAGGGACATGTAGGCTAGGTGGATTAGCCATGGGAAATGTAGGGTTACAGGGATACGAAGGAGGAAGGGGGATCTGGATGGGACGCTCTTTGGAGTGATGGTGTGGACTCACTGGGCTGAATGGCCTGCTTCCATGGTGTGGGGATTCTATGTGAGAGCAATTAAAATCATGGATGTGCAAAAGGGCAGAATTGGAGGAGTTCAGAGATCTTGCAGGGTTATGGGGCTGCGGGACATTACAGAGATAGGAAGCAATTAAAATCATATAGGGATTGAAAGGGTGAGAATTTTAAAGTTGAGGCATTGCCTGACACAAAAATAGGTGGAAAGGCAGCTTGCGAGAGGGGTGTAAATATTGGCAGATTCAGTAAGTGGGCAAAACGTCGGCAAATGGAGTATAATGTGGGAAAATTTGAAGTTATTCATTTTGGAAGGGAGAACAAAAGAACAGAGTATTATCTGAATGAAGAAAAGCTGCAAGACAGAAAAAACATGTAGGAACTTGTGCACGAAACACAGAAAGCTAGCACACAGGTACAGCAGGTAATCAGGAAGGACAATGGATTGTTGGCCCTTATCTCAAGGGCGTTGGAGAATAATGACAGGGAAATCTTACTGCAATTGTACAAGGTGCTGGTGAGACCACATCTGGGGTACTGTGAGCAGTTTTGATCCCATTATTTAAGGCAAGATGTCATTTCATTGGAGGCAGTTCAGAGAAGGTTCACTACGGTAATCCCTGGTATGGAGGGGTTGTCTATGAGCAAACATGAAGCAGGTTGGGTCGCTAACCACTGGAGTTTAGAAGAATGAGAGGTGATCTCATTGAAACATATCGGATTCTTCAGGGGCTTGACAGGATCAATGCTGAGAGGGTGTTTTCTCTTCATGCGAGAGTCTAGGACCAGAGGGCACAGACACAGAATAAAGGGACACTAATTTAACATGGAGGTGAGGAGGAATTTCTTCCCTGAGAGGGTTGAGAGTCTTTGGAACTCCTTGCCACAGAGAGCTGCGGGGACAGAGTCCTTGTGTATATTTAAGGCTGAGATAGATAGATTCTTGATCAGTCAGGGAATCGAGAGTTACGGGGAAAGGGCAGGAAAGTGGACATGAGGAGTGTTGGATCAGCCATGATCCTACTGAATGGTGGAGCAGGATCATGAAGCCAAATAGCCTACTCCTGTTCCTACTCCTTAATCTTACCAATAGCCAGCAAGAGTGAGCGTGATGGGTGAGCAGGACATGATGGAAGTTAAGGTACAGGGCAGCAGACTTTCCGATGGCCTCTGGTTTATGGAACTTTGAAGATGGAAGCTTATGTTGGAATAACCAAGTCTGGAGTTAACAAAGGGTCGAGCACTCCACCAGCCCAAAACCGTAGGAATCCTCTGTTCCTGCTCATCAATTGTACAGAATGGCTTTGCAATCGGTGAAGCGTTCTCATCTGCCCCGATAGTATATTTCCTTTCTTTGTCTCATTAACTAATGTACCATATCTAAGCTGCTGCTTCTTCACAAACCTGATAAACAATTTGAAAATTACTTACAGATACTTGATACACTGGCTGTACAAAATAACTCTGATCACAAAAGTCAACAAATAGTGGGAACCAGCTGAACAATACACGAGGTTAGATGGCCTGCATGGACTATGCCTGTTCCAAAGTGTGTGTGTGTGTTTATCTGTGTGCATGTTTATGTGTGTGTGCACGTGTGCGCGTGTTTATGTATGTGTGCACGTGTGTGTGTGTTTATGCGTGTGCGTGCATATGTTTATGTATGTGCGTGTTTATGTGTGTGTGCGTGTGTGTTTATGTGTGCGCACGTGTGTGTGCGCACAAGAGAGTGAATATGTGTGAGGGAGAGTGTGTGTGTGTGTGTGTGTGTGTGTGGGAGAGTGTGTATGTGTGTGTACACACGAGTGTGTGAGTGAGACAGAGAGAGTGTGTATGTGTGTGTACAACTTTGGGCTCTATAGCAGCAATAAGTTGCGAGCACGTTTGGTGGTGATAATGAGGATGTATGGAGGCTGCACTGTTTCTGACAGCTTTGATCAGGGCAGAGCCCACCTCAGCCAGATTGGTTTGACTGTTCTTGATTCCGAAACATACCTCGGCACTCTGATTGGTGACTGGCAGAAGGTCCTGCACTTTGCATCTTTGCCTTTGGTGCAGAAACATCGAGTCAGTTCCCGCTTCCGAAGTTTCAGAGGATTCCCCAGACCGTACGGAACAACCTGTCTGTGAGGATGAAAAACCACAGTTAGAGGTGTAAGTGTACAAGGGACAGCAATGAAGAATGGAGCACTCCCAGGTGGAGGGCCTCAGTGGGACATCAGCTATGGTCTTATTGGGTTGCAATCTGTCACCTGAGTCAGAAGGTAATGGGTTCAAGTCCCATACCAGAGGCTTGAGGCCATTATCCAGGGTGACATGCCAATGCTCTGCTGAGGGAGTGCTGCGTTGTTGGAGATGCTGTTTCAGATGGGAATGAGTGGCTGTGGGCCTTCTCAAGTAGACAAAAGTGATCCTGTGCCATGGACATTATTTTGAAGTAGAACATGTATACATTAAGCACCATTACTGGAATGAACAGTCTGCTCTTTGATCATATTGCTGTTTGTGGGGTCTTGCTGTGCCCTCCAAGTGGCTGCCGCATTTCCCACATTACAACCATGACCCCTCACCCTATCAACCTCATTGCTGACAAAGCTCGTTGAGACAGATTCAGGTCACGAAAAGTGGTCTACGAGAGCAAGTCATTACTTAGTTCTTAGGATGATCTTTAACTAAGGCGATGCATGTCAAAACAGGAGAGAAAATATGTACACAATATGTTTTCGGCTAGAAATCTCTTGGGCTTGCAAGCTGAGTGAGGGAAAGAATTTGGGCTTTCTTCCCAGTGAGTAATATGTGATTGGGTGGGACGTTACTTTATCTGTGTGCTCTTTCCCCTTCTCCATGCCAACCTGATTGGAGGAGATAGAATTGGACTGATATCACCAGCCATCTTAAATTCTCTCACCTTGTCCTCCATTAGCAAGATCAGGCCTTTAAAAGGCGGAGTCCTGCCACCTTGGAGTGTGTTCCAACAGAACACTACAGAACGAATCACCTGAAGGCTTAGGCAAAGTTATGAAGATAGAAGCTGGTGAAAGTGAAACTTGTTGTCAAGGCAAAGGATTGTGGGACTACTAGATGCTCACCTTCTTCACCATTTTCCAATAATAGGGTTGTTGACTAATCAATCACAGTGATCAATCTCTATCAATGAGTGAACAAAAGAGCCAGGCATGAGGTGTTGGTAAAAACAAACTGGTGGAAAATTTCAGGAACCATGGATCTAGAGTCATTCATTCATCCGAAACTATATGCGCCACACACGTCATATCAATCATAGGATCTGTTTTAATGTGTTACTTTCTGAAAGAAATCAGTTGAATTTACATTGGGGTCAATCACCAATCACTGCTTCGCTTTGGTTTGCTGATATTCCAGCATAAAGAACATTGAGAAGCTGGGGAAAGGTGTGGAGAACACAGACATCAATGGTTACAGGTCGCATCAATAGCAATGACAGCAAAAAGATAGCACCGTGAGAGAGGTGGCTCAACGGTTAGCACTGCTGCCTCACAGTGCCAGGGACCCGGGTTTGATTCCACCCTTGGGCAACTGTCTGTGTGGGTTTCCCCCGGATGCTCCAGTTTCTTCCCGCAGTCGAAAGATGTGCAGGTTAGGTTGACTGGCTGTTGTAAATTGCCCGTACTGTGCAGGGGTGTATAGGCTAGGTGGGTTTTCCATGGGAAATGTGGGGTTATGGGATAGGATAGGGGTCTGGGTGGGATGCTTTTCAGAGGGTTGGTACAGTCTCAATGGGCCAATCAGCCTCTTTCAGTACCGTAGGGACTCAATGATTAAACAGGTCCTAACAAACACTTACATTACTATCCCTCTGGTAAAAGGGGCCTTTTGTTCATTCCTTTTTCTGTGATCATTTAGGGTTCTACAATGTCCTGTGAATAACAGGTCCTCATGAAGCAAAATGGCTGTTATGTTTCTATATGGTATATTTTGTTTTGGGCTGAATTTACTCTCTGACTCGGTGCCCAGAGTGCAAATCCATTTTCAAACATTCAATGTTAACCCCAGAAAATTAAAGCCATATGTGACCACAGCACACAGCCCAGATCATTGCCTCAAGAAACATTGTCTGAGATGCACACACTAAGTACAGACATGGCACTTACTAGTAATGAGAAGAAGATTCAGATGCGATATTTCACTAATTTACCACATTTGGGGCGTGATTTTCAAGAGTGCACACATGCCTCCATTCTACACAACTTCAACAATGAATATTGACCTCTATTTCAGAAGGGAAAGGTATATAAAAATAGGAAAGTCTGGCTTAAACTATACAACATACTAGTAAGGCCACAGCTGGCATACAGCCAACAGCTTTGCTCCCCTCTAAGGAAAAGATGCACTGCCATTGGATGCAGTTCAGAGAGGGTTCACTAGGTTTTTCCCCCAGGAATGGAGGGATTCTCTTATGAGGAGAGGTTGAGTAAGTTGGGCTTGTAGTCATTGGAGTTTAGAAGAATGAGAGACGACCTTATTAAAATGTTGCGGAGTTGAAAGGGTGGATGTTAAGAAGTTGTTTCCCCTTGTGGGACAGTCTGGGATCAGAGGGTATCGTCTCTCAATAGGGATCACACATTTAAGACAGAGATGAGGAGGGCTATTTTCCCTGGAGCTGGGGAGGGGGTGACCTTGTAGAGGTTTATAAAATCCTGAGGGGCATGGATAGAGTGAATAGCCAAGGTCTTTGTCCTCAGGTGGGGGAGTCTAAAACTAGAGGGCATAGGTTTAAGGTGAGAGGGGAAAGATTTAAAAGGGACCTAAGGGGCAACTTTTTCACACAGAGACTGGTGCATGTATGGAATGAGCTGCCAGAGGAGGTGGTGGAGGCTGGTACAATTACAACATTTAAAAGGCAGCTGGATGGGTATGTGAATAGGGAGGGTTTAGAGGGATATGGGCCAAATGCTGGCAAATGGGACTAGATTAATTTAGGATATCTGGTCGGCATGGACGACTTGGACTGAAAGGTATGTTTCCGTACTTTACATCTCGCTATGTATACATGACTATGACTCTCAGACGGTGGTGAATCTGTTGATCATTAAGAGTATTCAAGGCTGAGATAGACAGATTTTTAATTAGTAAGGGAATTGAGAGTTATGGGGGAAAACGCAAGACAGTTGAGGGTGATCAGATCAGCCATGACCTGATTGAATGGCAGAGAGGACTCAATGGGCTGAATGGCCTACTAATGATCCTAGGTCTGGTCAATCTATTTCAACAGTGACTACACCTCAAAGCACTTCATTGACTCAGAAGCTCTTTGCAATGTCCTGAGGCCATGATATATAAGCAAGTTTTTCTTTTACCTTCGTTTTATTACGGTTTTCCACCCTCCAATATTTATGCAGCTGCCTTGAAGAACCTATTCGCGAAAATGAATTTGCAACTGTTTCTGATTAGAAACTCTATGTCAGACACCGTTTCCCCTCCTCCTCTTGATGTGGAGTTGAAATCATTGCCCCGTAAGTTGGTGATTTGCACAGGGACTTTGTGGTGCTGTCGATAAGACAGATTGGAGCCCCTCAATGGGACACGATGACCAAGGAAGATGCATTCAGAATACAGCCAAATGCATTGAGGACCAAAAACACACTGTAAGAACAGGAGAGATTCCTGGTCAACTGTGAGATGATAAGAAAGCTAAAGCTTTCACTGCCACTGCCAATTGCTTCGGGCTACGATATGCTTGACCCAACAGCAACCTGGGCGCCCGGAGTGAACCTTAATGTGCCCTCAGCAACCTAGAAATTCTCCTCACTTACTTTGACAAGTGATTTTGGCATCTCACACCTGATAGCACTATTCACCAACTGGAAAAGATGTCTGTTTTTTGTCATGGATAACAATAGCGGGAAGGACACTTTTAATCATCTGAAAACCGATAGGGGCTGAAAGAGAGATGCTGGGACAGAAATCATGAGCTTTGGTGATATTCTTGGCCTGGGATCTGAACACAGCCGCCCCATGTTAGCACAGTCGGTTTCTTAAGCTCTAGATCCCTGTTATGGGGCCTGGATATACCTCACTGTCCAGACCATGCTGGCCAAGCTTGCAGTTCCTTAAATATAGGAGATGAACCACGATATATTCAATAAAGAAAGGCTGGATAGACTGGGATCTTTTTCACTGGAGTCTAGGAGGTTGAGAGGTGTTCCAATAGAAAGTGGTGTGATAGGAGTCATGGACATAGAGTCATACAGCACCAAAACACCTTGGTCCAACCAGTCCACACCGAACATAATCCCAAACCAAACTAGTCCCACCTTATAAAGTAATGAGGGGTATAGGTGGAGTTAATGGTAGTTGTTTTTTCCCCAAGGATAGGGGATTTCAAGACTCGGGGGCACATTTTTTAAGGTGAGAGGAGAGACATTTAAAAAAGACATGAGAGGAAAATTTTTTACAGAGAGTGTGGTTCACGTGTGGAATGAACTTCCTGAGGAAGTGGTGGATGTGGGTACAATTACAATGTTTAAAAGACATTTGGATAAGTACATGAATAGGAAAGGTTTGGAGGGATATGGGCCAGGAGCAGGCAGGTGGGACTAGTTTAGTTTAGGATTGTGTTTGGCGTGGACTGGTTGGATCAAGGGGTCTGTTTTGGTGCTGTATGACTCTGTGACTGTATGTCCATGACTCCTATCACACCACTCAAGTATTCTAAACAATCAGTTCACTCGTAAGACCATTCCATATATAGCAGCAAGCCATTCAGCCCATTGAGTCTGCTCTGCTATTCAATGAGTTAGTGGCTGATCTGATAATCCTCAACTCCACTTCCTTGCCTTTTGCCCATAATCCTTGATTCCCTTGCTGACTAAAAATTTGCCTCTCAGCTTTGAAACTTCAATACTTGAAGTAATTTGCCAAAGATCCTTAGATGACATCTTACAAATCCATGACCATTTCCATCTAGAAGGACGAGGGCAGCAGATACATAGAAACACCACCACCTTCAAGTTCCCCTCCAAGCTACTCACCATCCTGACTCAGAAATATATAAGCATTACTAAGGTTTTAGAGTAGATTTGTAGCTCAGGTTGTGGATGTTGTGGTTGGTTGGCTCACCGAGCTGGTTCGTTGTTGTTCCGCAGACATTTCATTACCCTGCTGGGTAACATCATCAGTGCATTACATCCATGTGGATAGAGATGAGATGACATGACCAATAATCACCCATCTCTATCCACGTGGACAAAGAGAACCACCAATTTGATTGGGACAACACCAAAATCCTGGGACAAGCAAAGCAGAGACAGGCACGGGAATTCCTAGATACTCCACGAAGAATGCCATCAACAAACACATAGAACTCGACCCCATATACATTCCAGTACGAAGGAAAACCAGAAGTGAGGTAATCCAGCTCAACGTACTCCAAAGTTTAAAAACCAGGTGGGAAAACACAACGGCGCTTCATCGAAGGCTGCACTGATAATGTTACCCAGCAGGGTAATGAAACGTCTGCAGAACAACAAACCAGCTTGGCGAGCTAATCAATCACAATGTATAAGCATTCCTTCAATATCACTAGGTCAAAATCCTGGAATTCCCTCCATATCAACATCATGAGTCTACCTACAGCACATGGACTGCAATGGCTCAAGAAGGCAACGCACCACCACTTTCCCAAAGGGCAACTAGGGATGGGCAATAAAATGCTGGCCCAGACAGTGACTCCCACGTCACATGCATGAATTAATAAAAAGTGTTATGTTCATCTCTGCAACCTATGCTAGTCATTTAAACTCTTTATAAGGAGACTACTGATGAAGTTTAAACAAACTTTGCTTCAAATAACATCATGACAACACAGTTTCTGGTGACCATATGATGTAAACTTACTAACATGGAATGTTTCTTTTTAATGCGATAATTACTTTGGTCGTTCAGCAGTTGGCTGAGTGGCTTTGCAGAGGAATGAACCTTGAATTCAGCATCAGAAATGTACATCTGTGATTAAGGCACAATAGTTCAGAAAGTGGGACTTCTCAACATCATCCTGGAGACAGTTGTAACCAAACTTTCCAGGGATGCACAAACAGTGTGCTGCACATTGATTTGCTAATTTCTTCAGTTATGTAAATGCAATAAGGTCCCAATTAGTTTGTCTTGTCTGTTATCTCCAGGCGTACGAGACCTGGGTGTACAGCTCACATACTTTGCTTACTCGTCCCACTCCAAAGGTCCTGATAACTGTCACTATCATTGCCATTGTCATAATCAACACCATGGCCACATCATTGATTTGGCCTCCATCATCACTATAATCATCATTGCTACCATTATCACCATGGCCGTCATCATCGATATGACCACCATCACTGCCAAGCCACCAGCATCATCTTGGCAGCAATAATGTCCACAGCCAACACCATCACCATGGCCGCCATTGTTACAGTGTGCGCCACCATCACCGTGACCACCATAATAACCATAGACACAATAATCACTGTGCCTGCCAATTTCACTATGTTCATCATCATCACCATCACGGTCACCATCATCACCATGTCCATGATCATTGCTACAGCCACTACAATCACCATGACAACCATCATCACCGTGACACATAATGTTAGATGGCTAAGCACTTTCTGTTTTTGGATGGTTGTTGGAAAATCGGGGCAACAATGACTGAAACAGCGTAACTTTATGCCAATACTTCCTTTGCTGTTGGTTCTAATTGTGGTTCAACTGATAACTCTCTTTCAAAAGTGTATGTTCACAAATCCGTAACTCTCTCTACTTCTGTACTCCTTTCCATTCATCTTCATTCCACTGTTGTTTTCTCAACTCTTAAAACCCACTGATTACAGACGGTGACTGTTGATCAAGTTGGTCATCAAAGTCCCACATGCCCCATGGCCCCTTCACTTCCAGTAACTTTCAGGCAGGTTATTCTTGGCTTGAAAACTCCAACAAATCCTGATACAATGTCGGATAACAAGGTGTAGAGCTGGATGAACACAGCAGGCCAAGCAGCATCAGAGGAGCAGGAAA
>NC_063340.1:86745924-86757185 GCF_021869965.1 Rhincodon typus
GGATTGGAGGCAGGAAGTTAGAATTTGGTGTCCGTAAAATGCTGGGGTTGGAGGTGGGGGTGCTGGTGGGGGAGGCATTGTGTTGTCCCTTTAAAGGGTGATGTGCTTTATCAATGCTTAGAGATTTAAAATGGATGTCTGTGAGCAGCAGCTTGAAAGTTTGCTAGTACACAGAGGGCACCCAAATTGAAGCATTTGTGTTGAAAGGCCATACAGTTAGCAGGCCAAGCAACAGTTTTATTTTGTTACTAAGACAACATGTTTTTGAATTTAGCCAATCAATTTGATCCAGGCACTTAGATACCAAAGACAAATTGATTTTAAATCTGATGGTTTTGACAACATAGGACCAGTCCTAGTGTAAGAAATTGATAGGTCATCAAGGTTATAAAAGAAGGAGGCAGTTGAACAAAGTCCAACAGCGTTCCTGACAGAGCATTTGATGGAAAAGGCACAGAACATTCCGGAAGACATGTAATCTGGCTGTAATTTCGAGACTAAATTTACTTTTTTTATTTTATATAAGTGGGACTTGTATTTATTGGAACAGCATATTAGAATCTTATTTTATTCAGGAGTAGTTAGTAGCTTGTCGGGGTTTATTCAGTTTGTTAATAGTTTAGTTAGTTTGTTCACTGTTATAGTTAGATAAATAAATTGTTACTTGTTGATTGTGAAGTAAGTGTCAGAGATTTGTTTTATTTAACTACTAGAAGTTGCTGAAAGGCAGGTTATATCACTTTTCAAATTCCTTTCACAGACTATAGGGCAAGGTGCTCCTCTTTGTGTCTTTCAGTTTTTGTTTGCCATGGGGGTGTCAATCCCTGCTTTATAACATTATTAATGAGAGAGTTAATCGCATTCTAGCTATAAGTTTAACTTAGACTAGTCAGGCATAATTACTAAGACTCTCAAGAGCTGTATAAAACACATTCACTCCCCCCCGCAAAGGCCTGTGTGGAACTCACCACCATCAGACTGCGAGGAGTCAGTGGAAATTTGGGATTAACTTTTTCAGAATCAATACCTTCTGATGACATTTCAAGTCATCAAGCATCTACTCTGTCCACCCCTGAGAGAATCCTAAATGTTTAACAACTGTGACTGAATTTTCAAATGTACTTAGTGGGATGTGATTGCTTGACATTGTCCTGAGATTACAAAATTCTCCAGTTGAATACATATTTTGTTTTATCTTTGTTTTCAATTGGAGGAAAAGCACACAAAAGTTTTTATAAAGGACGTGTGGTCTCACTCATTACATGTTCTTCCCTCAGTGTCTCTGAAAAATGAAAAATCAATTCCCGTCTGTATTGCAGTAGGTTCGACATTATGCAGAAACCCCAAGGATAGACTGAACGTACAAACGAACAAATACTCTCAGCATCTGCATTCTTCCTTCCTCCCCACTCTCACTGTAATGACACAATGCACAACTTGTACATTGCAGCGATACTTCTGTGGTCTTCCACAGATGCCTGGCTGCTAAGAAGATATAATTACACCATTACAAAAATACCTCAATACAAGGAAAGTTGATCTATGATTTTAAATATAGTCCACAGACAAAACGTCCCATCCTGCAAAACGTTGCAAACAGTTTGAGATTGATGTACGTAAGTGTTCATCCTTGTCTGCATTTCTATTTGTATATGTCCGTAGTTTACAAATGCATGTGTATTTGAGTCTATAAGAAAGTTAAAATGCAGAAGCTCAATACTTGTAATGGATCTATATATCTTCACGGCTTTGACTTATGAAGGACAGGAAAAAATTGCGGCTTAAAAGAACTGCTCTTTTGAGGTATTGTCAGTGTTGGAGGTGATTAACTCGAATGTTTGGAGCAGTAATTGCTGTTCTATAAGCTGTTTCATTGTTTTGGAACTTTGAGAAAAAGATCAAAACAACAGCACTTAAAAAGGGAGGAAGAGAGACAAAGCAGATACCACGGAGAAAGTAAACCTGACAACTGCAACATTTAAAAGGCATCTGGATGGGTATATGAATAGGAAGGGTTTAGAGGGATAATGCCAAATGCAGGCAAATGGGACTAGATTAATTTAGAATATCTGATTGGCATGGACGAGTTGGACCGAGGGGTCTGTTTCCGTGCTGTACAGCTCATGTTCTGAGGAAAGGTGACTCAACTCAAAACATTAACTTTGATTTCTATCCACAGATGCTGCTGGACCTGCTGAGCTTTTCCAGAAATTTCTATTTCTACACCTATAAATACACCTGAATATGTCACTCTTCATACTGTCACTTCATAAATGTAACACTGAGAACGTTACACGTGAAAATATCACTCAGTCAAAGGCTGTGACTTGCAACTTGTACATTCAAAAATTTCATTCATTAAGCTGCAAAAAATCAGAGCTGAGCTGATTAAAAAGGACACTGTTAAACAAGTACAATTTCTGCTCAAATTTTTTTAAAAAATGAAGATTATGGTTAATTTCCAATTGACCTGAAAGTGCACCATTTCAAGCTGATGGTTTTATGCCTTTAAATATTTAGGCATTAACAGCAATTTCTACTGTACATTACCTTAGAATTAAAGGTAACAAAGCAGAAGGTTGTTGTGAACTAATAAGCAAATTGTATTACTTAAATTGTATTAAAATGCATTAAGGGCTATTGTGGGAAAGTGTGGTGTCATTACTTCTGAGGCCCAGGTTCTAGACCCACCTGCTCCAGAGGTGAGTAATAGAATCTCCGAACACGTTGATTGGAAAACAGCCACCAAAATGCACTGAAGGTATTTGTGGTGCAGGGGTATTGTTCCATCCTCTGGGCCAGAAGGATTAGGTTCAAGTGCTCCTTACTCCAGAATTGTGTGATAACAGATTGATTAGAAAATATCTTATCAAATTATATTGACGACAAAGTTCATTTTTCGCCTGCTTATGATATTTTAATTTGATCCCCAGCTTTCCTTCTCAGTTGCAGCATCTGTATGCTCTGCTTGAGTTCTTTTTTTAAAATTTGGTTCAACGTTTTCCAAAACAGTGTTTAAATATAAATAGAGTCAGCCAGAAGGTCTGGTGGTGGTGGCGGAGAGGTGAGCAGGGTCAGGTTGAGGGCTGCACAATGTCATATGACTGCTTGAAATAAAGCTAGGAATCGTATGCCTGGAGTTTTTCTGAAAGAATTTAGCTTCTAGCGTACAACATTGGAGAATTGTCAGGATTCCGAGGAGCATGTGAACGTGACACCAGCAATGTGTTCATGATTAGGGACGTATTGCGCAGGGAGTTGGGGCACGTGTAAAGCTCCTATAACATTGTCAGAACCACTAAGCATAGGCCTTTATGTCTGTGTATCAACTGATGTTTTTAATTCATTTACAGGATGTACCAGGTCAGAATTTATTGCCAATCTCTGATTGCCCAAAGGCCAGTGTAAGAGTCAACCAATGGAGTTACATATAGGCCAGACCAGGTAAGGATGGCAGTTTCCCTCCATAAAGGGCATTAGTGAGCCAGATGAGAATTTCAATGTTTTTTTTACAATCAGCAACAACTTCACGGTCATCACTAGATACTTAATTGAATTGATATTCTACCATGCACCATGGGAGGATTTAAACCCAAGTCCCCAGAACGTGGGTCTTGGGATTAATAATAAAAATAGAAATTGCTGGAAAATCTCAGCAGGTCTGGCAGCATCTGTGGAGAGAGAAAGCAGAGCTAATGGTTCATGTCCAGTGACTGAACCCGAAACGTTAACTCTGATTTCTCTCCACAGATGCTGCCAGGCCTGCTGAGCTTTTCTTGCAATCTCTGTTTTTGTTTCTGATTTACAGTAAATTCTTTTGGTTTTTATTCTCAGGATTGCTAGTCTAGTGAAAATACTACTAGGTCATTGCTTCCCCATTCAGACAAGTCCCATCTCCCTCCTACTCCATAAAACCACAAATAGGCCATTCGTCCCCTTGAGTCTGTTCTGTCATTCAATAAGATCATGACTGTTGCGACCAGTCCACATTCCTGCCCACCCATGTTACCCTTTCATCCCCTTTCTTATCAAGGATCTATCTACCTCTGCCTTGGAAATATTCAAGAACTCTGCTTCTATCACCTTTTGAGGAAGAGAGAATTCCAAAAGCTCAACATCCTTTCTCAGAAAAAAATGGTCACCCATCTTTGTCTTAAGTGGGTGACACCTTATTGTAGAACACTGGCCCCTAGTTCTAGAAGATCTTGATCTCATCAGGAGCTCAACATCTTCCCAAATATCCGATGCTCGGAATTGGATACAGCGCTCCTGCTGGAAGCTAACTACTGTTTTATAAAGGTTTAGCAATAACTTGCCCGCTTTATAGATTATTTACCTGAAAGCAAACACACCACTCTTGTTTGAAGTGGAACTAAATCAGAGCAGAAGCAGGAAATCACCTGCAGCTACAAAACTTCCATTTATGTGGAACACAACACAGCAAACACAGATGCGTATCGAATGCAGTTTGATATTGACACTTAATACGAGGCATCAGGTCAGAAAATGAGAGTTGAGTCAAAGAGATGGGTTTTAGGGAGCATTGTAAAGGAGGTGACCGAGGCAGAGGGATTCAGGGAGGAAATTCCTGAGGTTAGGGTGCAGGCAGTTGAAGGCACAGCCACTAGTGATGCAACAATGGAAATCAGGGATGCCTGGAATTCAGAATTGGAGGACCACAGAGATCCTTGTGGGTTCAGGGGGCTTGAGGAGTTTACAGAGATAGAGAGTGGTGAAGTCATGGAAAGATTTGAAAGTTAGAATTTCAACTTGGGACTGGAAGCCTATATGTTGATTGCTGAGTAAGGGGTTGATGAACGACCAGGATTTGGAGCAAGTCAAGGCATGAGCAGATGAAATATGGACAAGGCTAAGTATACAGAAGATGGAAGGTGGGAGGCTGACCAGGAAAACATTAGAATATTCAAATTACAAGCTACCAGCAGCTTCCTAGAAACAGGCTAAAAGGAAGAAATTCGACTGAATTAATCAGCTGCAGGGGTCACTTACCCTGGTGTGTTGACCCAAACAATGCCTACATGGCAGAAGTAAACACATTCTGTATCTTGCATGTTGCTGCAGGAACAGCGTTTCTCTCTGTGTAGAGATGGGTGGACCTCCCCTAGTCCCTGATCACGCTCCGTCTCTGATCCAGCCAAGTCTGCAGCAAGCGGCTCTGAATTACCTGCGGCGACAAAAATAAAGTATCAGGGTAGCACTTAGAATAGACTGGGTTCTTTCATTCTAATCTCGTGCACATTGATTCACAGCATACAGGTACTGATGACTTTGGGCCAACATCTTTTGCCTAACCCAATCTGAGCAAGCAGCTTCCTAGGTGATTGCAAGGGTACTTAAGAGTCAGCCATTTTGCTGTGGGTCTGGAGTCACATGTAAGCCAGATCAAGTAAGGATGGCAGTTTCCTTCCCTGAAGCACATTAGTGAACCAGATAGGTGTTTATTGGCAATGGTTTTACGGTAGATTTCATTAGTAGATTCTCAATTCCAGATTTTTTTTTGTTGAATTCAAATTCCACCATCTGGTAGGATTTCCTTCCTTAAAAAGGACAATAGTAAACTGGATGGGTTTTTACAACAACTGACAATCATCAATAGTGGTTGTCATTATACCAGATTTTTACTGAATTCAAATTTCACTAATCTGCCTTGATGGCTTTCGAACCTATATCTCCAGAATGTGAGCCTGGGTCTCTGGATATATAACCCGGTGACATAACCACTACTCCATCCCCTCCCTATATCTGGACTCTGAGACTTCACCTGATGAAGTAGCAGCGCTCCAAAAGCTTGTAATTACAAATAAATCTGTTAGTCTATAACCTGATGTCGTGTGACCTCCGACTATATCTGGGCCAGTGTTTCTAATTTTGGAATCAACACCAGAGCTAGGTAAAGAGGGACTGCAACTAATTACAGAAGAGTGTTAATAAACATGCAGAATGGGTAAGTAATTGGAAAATGAAGTCCAAATATGAGGTGATGCATCTTGGAAGAATAGGAAGGTTATTTATTGGGCGGAAGTCTTGATCAGTTAGAGGAACAAAGGAATCTCGGAGTACAAATACTTGACAAACAAGATAATTTAACAAAATAAATCAAATGCCAGGGCTATTTCTAGAGGGATAGAAGTGAAACATGGGGGAATATGGTGTTAAACTAGTATTGCATGTTTGTTAAATTACGCTTAGGTATTGAATGCAGATCTGGTTGCCATATTATTAAAAGACTATGAAGGCACTGGAGAGGGACCAGAGGCAACTTAACAAGAATGATCCCAGAGATGTGTGGGTGAACATCTCAGGAAAGGATTGATAAACTGGTCTTGCTTCTCTTTTGGAAAAACAGAAGTTGAGGAGCTTCCTAAAACAGAAACCTTTACAATGATGAAATATTTTGATACATTGGATACAGAGAGGATGTTTCCTCCTGTGAGGAAAAGCATAATCACAGACCTTCAATATAAAATAGTCACCAAGAGATCCAAAGGGGTTCTGGAAGAAACATCCTTAACCAAAGAAGGATAAAAATATGGAAATCACTACCAGAAGGAGAGATTAAATTTCATAGAACAGTTGTATTTAAGGGGAAGAGAGACAAACAAATGAGGGAGGAGGGAATAGAGGTTAAGATGATGGATTTAGATGAAGAAAGACAGGAGGACACTGAAGGGGAGTTGCATGGGTTGGTTGGGCCAAATAGCCACTATGTTTTTTAATTATTGATTCACAGGATGTTGGTGTCAATGACTAGGCCAGCATTTATTGCCCATCCCTATTTACCTAGAGTTAAGAGTCAACCCCACTGTTGTGAGTCTGGAGTCACACGTAGGCCAGACCATAAGGATGGCAGATTTCCCTCCCTGAAGGACATTAGTGAAGCAGGTGTGTTTTTTTTAACGATTAATGGTTACACGATCAACAATGGATCAGAAGTGACTTTAATATGGCACCAATGTTACCTGCAATGAGCCACATTGACTGTGACTCTGAAAGGAAGGTTGGATATTGGATGAAACAGGCTGGGTAATCAGGTGAAGAATCCCTTCCAGTCAGCGCAAAGGCATGGGTTGACAGTCAGAGCCACGTGACAAAAATATATTCCCTCTAATCATTGCAGAAATTAATTCATTCAATAAAGAATCTTTGCCTGCTCACTTGATTCCAGTCCTGAATCCAAAGAAACATCTATTGGCGGGGTATAAGGATTGTATTGAATTTATAACACAAAGACAGGCCATTTAGCCCAACTGGTATCTACTGGTGTTTATACTGTGTCCTAGCTTTCTCCTGCTTTAGGGTTTATCACATCCAACGTGCACACCTTTCTCTGTCATGTACTTACTCAGCCTCCCTTTAAACACATCAATACTATTTACCACAGTAAGTCACTTTGGTAGTATGTGCTGTGTTGTTCAATTACTGCCACAGGCTGTCACAGCAGAATAGAAATGTCCCAGGACTGGAATGTATGAGGGCAGGAGATTATGGTTCAGTGGTTACAGACATGGCAGGAATGTTGATGCTGCAGCCTGGTAGTCTGCAAATCCTTCCATTAGCTCAGGCTCCTCTCCGAGGGAAGAGTGCAACGATACAGAAATAACAATCGCCATCTGCAAAAGCTAAATGGAAACTGTCTGAGTAGCCTTCTGAATTTGAGCCTTTCCCCCCATTGTCTTGCAGAGATGGGATGAAGTACACAGATTTGCCGAGCATAGCTCTGCTTCTGGATGAAGCTAAAGCTAATTTATCCTTTTTACAGCAACTAATTCTGGTGTTCCGGTAGCAGCAGCAGAACAGTGAAATGACACCAACTGTCGAATGAAAATTGATACAGCATTCACTGCTTGAGGCTCTCTGATTAATTCTCAATATAATTCCTCGCTATTTATTTCACAACATAACAACGATCCATGCTGTGTCGGTTGCTCAGAGTTCTCCTCTCTTTCTTAGTATTAATGGGACAAGAAAGAGCTGGAATCCATGTCGGCCCTTTCATCTCTTTTGGACAACCCAAAGTGCTTTACAGTCACATTTGAAAGGCAGTCACTGTTGTAATGCCCTGAAGCCAATCTCTACATAGTAAGTTTATTTTCTGGTTACCATTGTCCAGGAGCAGACTAGACTTGCCATATTGATACAGTGGCTACAAGAGCAGGTCAGAGGCTAGGAATCCTGCAGGGAGTAACTCATCTCCTGACTCCCCAAAGCCTGTCCACCATCGACAAGGCACAAGTCAGGAGTGTGATGGAATTCTCCCCACTTGCCTGGATGGGTGCAGCCCCAACAACATTCAAGAAGCTTGACAACATCCAGCACAAAGCAGAGTATTCGACTGGCTCCACATCCACAGGCATCCAGTCCCCTCACCACTGTAGTAGCAGTGTGCATTTTCCACAAAATCCACAGAAATTCACCAAAGCATCTTCCAAACCAACGACTCCTTCTATCTAGAAGGACAAGGGCAGCAAATACATGGGAACACCACTACCTGCAAGTACCTTCCAAGCCACTCACCATCCTCACTTGGAAATATCGCTGCTCTTTCAATGTCGCTGGGTTAAAATCCTGGAATCCCCTAACGACATTGTGGGTCAACCCACAGCAGGTGGACTGCAGTGGTTCAAGAAGACACCACCTTCTCAAGGGCAACTAGGGATGGGCAATAAATGCTGACTTAGTCAACGATATTCACATCCAATGAGTGAATAAAACAGGCTCCTACAAACAGTGGGCTGGACTCGGCAGAGAAATCTCAAGCTCTGCATCAGAACACCTTAAGATTTTTATGCACATCTGAGGGAGTTTAGTCGACTGTTTGAATGATATTGCCTCTGACACTGCAGCGATCCCTTTGTACTGCCACAGTGTGTCAACCTGAAGATGTGCTTAACCTTTGGGCCCATGACCTACTGACTCAAGGCTAGGAGTGCTACCAACTGAGCATTGGCTGATGCCTTAGAATTTGTGCTGCACTTCTCTGCATCTCCAAACTTGCAGGAATCCCAGTCAAATAATATCAGGGATCTTCTCTCCAACACAACCCTCACAGTATACTATGCATTATTGCAAATGCTTAATTACTCTTGAGCTCTCTTGCCAGAAATAAGAGCCATTCCTTATTTTAGCTTTAGGTAAGTTGACACACTCAGTAAAATAGGGGAGAGGTGCAAAGATATCTTTATAATGAGATCACTGTTGTCAACCAATCCACGACAATAGTGGAGCTTGAAGAGTTAGTTTATGTGAAAGTTGTATATTCTCAGCTATAGTTAGGTGGGGGGACTTGATTGAAGGTTCAGAAATGTTAAATAGATCCAATAATGTGGCCAGATAGAAACAATCCACTTAGCAAATGGAGGTCAGAGCAACAGGATATCATCTTGAAATTAGAAAAAGATCATTTAACAGTGATGGTAATAAGCACTTCTTCACACTAACGTCAGTGGAAATCTGGGATTCTTCCCAAAAAATCTACAGAACCTGGGAGACAATTGGAGCTTTAATGACTGAGAGGGTCAGATATTTGTTAGGTAGAAGTGTCAAGGGGTATAGAACTAAAGGAATATAAATGGAGTTGAGACACACTAATCGAAAAACAGAATGCAGTGGATTTTCTTTAATCACTTGTGGGACATGGGCGTGGCTGGCTGGCCGGCATTTATTGCCCGTCCCTAGCTGCCCTTGAACTGAGTGCCTTGCCTGGTTATTCCAGACAGCAGTTGAGAACCAACTCTATTGCTGTGAGTCTGGAGTCACATGTAAGCCAGACCAGGGTAAGGATGGCTGATTACCTTCCCTGAACGGCATTAGTGAGCCAGATGCATTGTTACTGGCAATGGGTTTCATGGTCATCAATAGATTCTTAATTCCAGTTTTTTTTTTGTTGAATCCCACCATCTGCCACGGTCCCCAGGACATTAGCTGAGTCTCTGGATTAATAGTTGTGAGATAATACTACTCCGCCATCGCCTCTCCCTGGTCTGGAAATCAGAAATAAAAGCAGAAAATGCTTGCTATACTCAACAGCATCAATAGAGAAATAGAGTTCACGTTTCAGGTTTGTGCCCTTTCTTTAAAGATGGCACAAGTTTGAAATGTTTTGAGTGTGGGTGAGTCAAGTTCAAAAGGAAAGGCTGTGAGTTTGTGACAGTCAGGAAAGGTTGAATGACAGAAGAGTTGGTCCTCCAAGGTTAAAGAGAATGGCAATGAGGCAAGAGAAGACACAATGTTCTGAGGAAGGGTCACTGGACCCAAAACGTTAACTCTGTTTTCTCCTTCACAGATGCTAACAGACCTGCTGAACTTTTCAAGCAACTTTGTTTTTGTTGTAAGAGAAGACACAAAGCTGGTACAGGAACAAGTAGCAAAAAATTAAAATGAGCAACGACAGGAAAACAAAACAGGAGCTAAGGATTATGGTCTGAAACCGTTGAACTCAATGCTGACTCCCCAAGGGTTATCAAATGCCTCATCAAAAGATGAACTCCAGCTCCTCAAGGTTATGTTGAACTTCACAACAACAGTGCAACAGGTCAAGGACAGGGATGTCAGAGTGACCTCAAGGTGGAGAATTCAAGTGACAAGCCCACTTGAAGCTCGAGTTTGTCTTGTCAACTGAACAGAAACGTCTTACAAAGCATTTGATCTCCTTATTGTAGTGGAGACCACACTGAGACAAGTGAATACCATACAGATCAGTCATGATCTAACTGAATGACAGAATTGATTGGCCTTCTCCTGTTACTGTGCTCTTATGCATCTGCTATTCAGTCTGTTACTAACAGCTCTGCAATAAAGAAACAATCTTCTGAGTAACATTGAACACAGATACATTACTCACAGTTCCTCTTCTGAGAAACAATAAGCATTTATAGAGCATCTTTTTATGACCTTGGTACATCTCAGACCTTCACAATGAAATGTAGATACTGTTGCAATATAGGAACAGATGAGCCTTAGAACATCCTGGCTGTAATACTGAAGACTTGTACTCCAGAACTGGCCACATCCTCTAGTCAGCTGTTGCAGTACAGCTATGATACAGGCATCTCCAACAATGTGGAAAATTGTACAGGCATGTCTTAACCATAAAAAAACTAGACAAACCCAGTCCAACCAATTACTACCTCAACAGCTCATTGTCAATCATCAAAGGAATGGAGAGTGTTATCAAGTAGACACAAGTATGAAGCTGAGATAGTAGGAACTGCAGATGCTGGAGAATCCGAGACAACAAGGTG
>NC_063340.1:86757685-86768527 GCF_021869965.1 Rhincodon typus
ATGATGCTGCTTGGCCTGCTGTGTTCATCCAGCCCTGCACCTTGTTGACAAGTATGAAGCTGCTGACTGATGCTTGGTTTAGGTTCTGCCAGGACCGTTCAGCTCCTCAGTATAAAGTCCTACATCCAATCATCATGAATAGTTTGATCTATAACCTTTCCTCCAACAATAGATCAAAAATCAAAAGATTTGCTCACAATTTTACAGTGTCTTGGATCATTCAAAACTCTTCAGATACTGCATCCATCCAACCATGCTACAAAATGTGGACAACATTCAGGCTTGGGTTGCTAGGGGTCAATAAACATTCATGCCATTCATAGGCCATGCATTGGGCATCTCCAATAAGTCAGAGCCTATCCATCTCCCTTTGACATTTCCTTCAGTGAACATCCCACTATCAACATCCTCGGGGTTACTAATGGCCAGAAACTCAAATCAATCAACTATATAAACACGGCAGCTATGAGAACTGGAGAGAAACTGGAAACCTAATGGTGATTAACTCACCCTACTGATTCCCCAAAGCCTGTCCACCAGCTAGAAGGTCCAAGTCAGGATTGTGATGGAATATTACCCACTTTCCTGAATGATTGCAACTCCAACAACACTCAAGAAGCTCAATACCAAGCAGCCCACTTAATTGGTACCCAATCCACTACACTCAACATTCACTGTCGCCACCAGAGACACGCGACTGTGGCAGAGTGTACCATCTACAAGATGCACTGCAGCAACTCACCCAGGCTCTTCGACAACAAACCCATAACCTCTATCATCTGTAAGGGCAAGGGCAGCTGGTACATGGGAATGTCACCCCCTGCAAGTTCCTATCCAAGCTACTCACCATCCTGACTTGGAAATATATCACCGTTCCTTCAGTAACATTGGGTCAGAGTCTTGGAACGCTCTCTCTAACAGTGCTGTGGGTCTACCCACAACACATGGACTGCAGCGGTTCAAGAAGACAGCTCACCATCACCTTCTCAAAAGGAAAGTAGAGACGGGCAATAAATGTTGGGCTTACCATTGACTCTGACACCCTGTGACTGAATAAGAAAGAAACTGGGGCCCACTCTAGTGCAATCCTGACGTGACACTGCACACAGTAAGTTGATCAGCACTGCCTCGTCAAGCATATTGTCCGCTCTACATTCTCACCCTCTTGATGATAGTGTGCTATTTTTGTTCGACAGGCACATTGGTCACTATAATCAGGGGCATAGTTACAGAGTAGTGCAGAGGGCGGATCCCAAAACTGACCAAAGCAGCTAGTCCATGCCGGGAGATGTCTCTCCCAGTCACATTCCTGAGGTTATGTGGAATGGTAATGAAGCAGTTTCACCTGTCGAGGAAACACGATCAGCTTTTCATCTTGGGCACTGACGGCTTTGAAAGCTTCCCCCTGCGGCTGCCTGCTGTTTGAGATATATCTTGTTCCAAGGGGATTGGAAGGGAGGTTGTAGAATTCTTTATTCCTGAATTCAGGGGAACCAGAAGGTGCTTTAAACAGAAATAAACTGAAGTTTAATGGAATTGAAGGGATTTTTTAAAAAGAGTTTTTTTTATACAGTCAAGTGGATGGAAAGGTCAATTGAAAAGGTGGTATTTCTTAAAAATAAACATAAACACCTGCATTCTGATATATACTGTTATGGATAAACAGTAAAAGCTGGAGCAGAAAATGATTTCAGCACTTCTTCACTTTTCTTTCTATAATAGATCTTGTATATGTGTGTGTGTGTGTGTGTGTGTGTGTTATATAACCCCAGACTGAGACAATGTTCTGCAGTTGATGTTACCTAACTCTGGCTGCTTTGAGGGTTGAAGGAACAGTTGCATTTATTCATTCATTCATTCATTCATATCATATCATCCCTCCGATTATAATTCCCCCTTACTCTCAGGAGGGAGAGATTGTAAAACTGTAACGACTTACCTCCTGGAATCAGAGGCGGCTGAAGTGTTAGCATCAGAACGAAGAGGGTAAAAAAAATCATCTCCACAAAAGCTGTCAGATAAACGCACCAAGATATTGTTCCAGAACCCAGGATAATGCAGCTCCCTCTCTATAGAAGGTAAGAAAGCAGTTTAGCACGTCTGCATCTTGCGGACTGACTAGAGTTTACTGCAGGGTTTGAGTTCAGGCAGTTTACGTAGACAGGAAATTCTCTCTCTCTCTCTGATAGTCCCTCCCTCTTATAGTAATCCTATCTGTTCACAACGATCAGCCTCCCACACCGACAGAGCTGTAAAGCGTCACATTATAAACCACCTGCCAGGTTAAAGCCGATCTGGAGGAACAAAGAGAGGAAAACGACAGTAGCTGAATCCACCTTCAGCTCAGGAAACACTGCCGCAGGCTCCACAATGGGGAACAAAGAGAAACTGTGGTCAACTTTTAATATCCTGCTCTGGCTCTCTCATTATTGCTGCTCGTCGCTTCATGGTCCACAGGTTTAACACCTTCCTCCGCGCAGCCAACAAATCACTCGCTGCGATAAAGCTTTGAATTGGTCACTGGAGCAGCAACATTGCAAGGGCTTTGTATCTGTGTGTGTGTGAGAGAGAGAGATAACAAGGTGTAGAGCTGGATGAACACAGCAGGCCAAGCAGCATCAGAGGAGCAGGAAGGGCCTTCTTCTGAAGAAGGGTCTAGACCCGAAACGTCAGCCTTCCTGCTCCTCTGATGCTGCTTGGCCTGCTGTGATCATCCAGCTCTACACCTTGTTATCTCAGATTCTCCAGCATCTGCAGTTCCTACTATCTCTGAGAGAGAACCATTCCAGGTTTAAGAGAAAGCCAGCCCTGGAGGGAGATAGAGGAAAGAAAGGAGAAACAGAGGGACAAAGAAAGGAGAAGAGACAAGGGAGGAGCAGGGAAAGAAAACATAGAGAGAGAGAGAGGAGAAAGAGAGATATGTGACAATAAAGCTAATTCAATTCAAAGAGAGGTATAAGGGAGAGAGATGGAGAAAGAAAGAGACAGAATAGAGGAAGGCAGAGAGAGAATGGTCAGATTCTTTAATGATAATGGTGGGAGTGACATTGGGCCATCTGGGCCCTCAAACACATACCCACCATTCTACCTCAATGTCATTTCCCTTCACTATGTCCCTCAAAACCATTGATTGAGCTTCCATGGCGACCTGGGGTAGGTTGTTCCAAAGATTCACCAGCCCTGGGGGGAAGACAATTGCTCTTCATCTCAGCCCTAAAGGGCCTATAAACCCATTAGGGGAAACATCCTTCCTTCATGTATCCTGCCTAGCCTTGTAAGGATGTTGGCTGCTTCAATGAGATAATCTCTCATTCTTTAAATGGATGTGAGCCCAGTCTCCTCAATCTCACTTCACAGTTCACTATCCCAGGGATCAGTCTCTGTCACACTCCCTTCATAAACAGTCCACCCTTCCTGAGGAAACAGGACCAACAGTGCACACAATACTCATGGTATCCAACAGCACGAGAAGAGGCCATTCAGCCCGTAAAGGTTTGTTCTTTGGTCGACCTATCCAATTAGTCTTACCATCCAACCACTGTCCCTATAGTTCTGGAAGTGTCCTCCTTTTAGTTGGAGATCTAGTTTTCCTTTGAGAGATTACTGCCTGAAGGCTGGCTGTGCAATGAGTAGGACCATGGTTCAGATATAGTTTGTCAAAGACATTCTCCAAGCTTTAACAGTTATAACAACCATTTGTATCCCTGTAACCTTCTCCAGCACCTAAAATCCTCCCTAGCTCTAACTTTCCCCAGCCCCTACAACCCTCCCTATCTCTGTAACCTTCCCCAGCCCCTACAACCCTCCCTTATCTCTGTAACCTTCTCCAACTCCTAGCTCAACCCATCCCTATCTCTGTAATATTCTCCATTCCCTAAGACATTCCCTATCTCTTCATCCTTCTCCACGCCCCACAGCCCTTCCCATTTCTGCAACCTCCTGCAACCGCCCCTATCTCTGTAACCTCCTCAGCACCAACAGTACTCCTTATCCCTGCAGCCTTCTCAACACCAACAACACTCCCAACCACTGTAACCTCCTTCAATACCGATGGCATTCCCTATCTCTGTAACCTCCATCAGCCCTACAATGCTCTGAGAGATTTACCCTCCCCTAACTCTGCCTTGAATTGTGAACACCTTTGAGGCTGTGTTTTCAGTTGACTAGACCTAAGCCCAGGAAGTACATCACTCAACTCCCAGCATCTTCACCAGCTTCAGGCCTTTAATTAATCTGCCAACCTACCTCTTTATCAGGTTGTTTGCTATTTGTCCCTAATATCACATGATATTGCTGATCTCCACTTTTACTTGATAATGCTTCTTTTGAGCACCATGCAATGGATTACTTTGTGATGGACATATTATCAATGCAAGTTGTTATTGCTGCTGTTTGTTCTCCCCATGAGGCTCCTTCCACACCATGATCTCTTTCCATTCTGCCCCTCTATTCTCTTCCTCTCTCATCAGTGCTTTAGGCCTCCCCTTTAATGTACAAAGGCCTTAAGCATGTCTCATTCATATGAGATCCACATTCTTGGCTCTCTGTAGAAAAACGTTTCTCAATTTTTAAATTATGTGTTAGCCATGTCAGTGCCTGTCTGATGACTACACTCCCTACGCTCCGGGCTCAGACACGATCAGAAATGGTTTTGTTAAACACACTCACCAGGGAATTGTGACATGTATGTACAGGTATTGTGTGGCCAACTGCAGTTCCAAAATGATAGGCAGGAAAGGGGCCATCAAATTCCTTTAGGAAATGCCCCATCCGCTACATTGGCTATGTGCAAACATGAGGCATCCTTTAGCAACCTAAGACCAGGCCCTATGTTCTAATGTCTATTCCCCACTGAACACTGAACCCATTTACCTGAGGGTCTCTTTGCAGTGGTGGCTGGGTCATCATTCCAGCTCTGTGGCAATGAGGCCTGATACTCAAAGCTGGAGAACCTTGGGGCTCACCATTCTGCTGCATTGTTTTAACCCTTCCTACTCACCCCCAATCCCCATAACACCCCCCCTACACCAGTACATAGACACTCCTATTTTCAGCCTTTCTGACGTCACCATTTTGTTTCTCAATTTAGACACCTAACAGGGAGTTATTTTTGAAAATATATCTACTACCACTCAGAAAGGAACAGCAAACAGCAACAGAAAAACGTTCTTACCCCTCATACTGTGCCCATACCCAAACCAAAGAATGTCCTATCGCAGAATAACAGAATTGTTACTGAGCAGAAGGAGGCTATTCAGCCCGTTGTGCCTGCACCAGCTCTTCAAACTATCATCATGGCCTAGTGGTAGTCTCCTGCTTTCTCCTGATATCCCTACACATTATTTCTATCCAAATACCCATCCAATGCTCTTTGAATACTTCATTTGAACATGCCTCCACCACACTTCCAGACAGTGCATTCCATACCCTAACTACTCGCTGCGCTGATGCTATCTCTTTCTTTCCATGCTCACATTTCACAACTGGAATGCCAAGTGCTAAAAGAGCCAGTCACCAGTAAAGAACAGGCCACATGGATAACATGGATAACGTGATAGTGTTTTTCTATTCATTTGTGGGATGTGGGCGTCGCTGGCTGGGTCATCATTTATTGCCCGTCCCTAGTTGCCCCTAGAGAAGATGGTGGTGAGCTACCTTCTGGAACCACTGCAGTCCACCTGCTGTGGGTTGATCCACAATGCTATTAGGGAGGGAATTACAGGAATTTGGCCCAGTGACAGTGAAGGAATGGCGACATATTTCCAAATCTGGAGTGTGGCGATTCTGGCATCGGTGGGTGCAGTGCAGGTGATGGCGCGGGTGTGGTTGGTCATCGGCTCATTGTTCCTGGTGGAGGCAGCGGAGCAAAGGTTGACTTTCAGCAAACCTGGAAGCAACTGATCAAGGGGAAGGGAGATAAAACCCTAGGGATCCTACAGGTGACATAATGTAGAGCTGATCTCTTACTGAGAGTAACTTTGAAAGCAGCATTTTGTCTCCTGAATGAAAAATCCCAGCATGGCATGAGTAGACCACTGTGCAGGAAGAGAGCCAGTTACAGATGAAAGTATTGCAGTGATAACTTTGCCTATTTCTCAACAGCAAGTTTATGGCCACAATGTTCTGATGATATACAAAAACAGGGTTTGTACTTTGAAGTAACTCCAGATCAATATAAAACACTTCTAACCAGTGTTGCTGTTACTACTGTCCTTCTCGTTTCAATTGTTGAGTTTCATTATGTCATAGAGTTTTATAGCATTGGAAGAGGCCATTCAGCCCATCATTTCCAGGCCAGTTGAGAACATATAAACAGTAGAAATAGAAGGAGGAATGGTACACTCAGTCTCTCAAACCTGCTCCGCCATTCAATAAGAATAATGGGGAATGTTATAGAAACATAAAATTATGAAGGGAATAAATAAAATAGAAGCAGGGAGGTTGTTCCCACTGGTGGGTGAAACTAGAACCAGGGGGCATGGCCTCAAAATGAGGGGGAGCAGATTTAGGACTGAGCTGAGGAAGAACTTCACCCAAAGGGTTGTGAATCTGTGGAATTCCCTGCCCAGTGAGGCGGTTGAGGCTACTTCGTTGAATGTTTTTAAGGCAAAGATGGATAGATTTTTGAACAGTAAGGGAATTAAGGGTTATGGTGAGGGGGCAGGTAAGGGGAGCTGAGTCCATGAAAAGATCAGCCACTAACTTATTGAATGGTGGAACAGGCTCGAGGGGTCAGATGACCTATTCCAGCTTCTACTTCTTATGTTCCTATGGCTAACCTTGTGCCTTAACTTTCTTTTCCTGCACAGTCTCTGTATTCCTCTATACCCTGTGACGTCAAGAATATGTTGATCACACTTTGGAATGTACTCCATAACAGAGCATTCACAACTGTCTGCTGTAGAGAGTTTCAGAGCTTCACAGCCCTTTAAATGAAGACATTTCTCCTCTTCTCAGTCCTGAATGATCATTCCCTTATTCTGAGGCTGTGCTCTTGAGCTCTAGGTTCCCTATCCAGGAAAAGATCACCCTGTCAAAACTCCTTCAGGACCCCATACATGTCAATAAGATTACCCTTATTCCAGTGAAGTGCAGAGAATATAAACTTATTTTACTAAGCTTCTCATCATAGAGCAATCCTGACATTTCAGGAACCACTGCATTGAAACACCTCCAATATAAGTACGTCCTTTCTTAAGCATGGAGACCAAACCGCACACAATAATCAGTGGCTTTATACAATTACAGGAATATTCTTGTCCTCCAATTTCCCTTGTAGTAACTGCTTGCTGTACCTTCATGCTAACCTTTTGTGTTCCTCGTATGAGTACACCCACTCAGTCATAGAGTCATAGAGCTATACAGCATGGAAACAGACTCTTCAGTCCAACTCATCCATGCTGACCAGGTGTCCAAAATTAATCTAGTCCCATTTGCTGGCATTTAGCCTGTATCCCTCTAAACCTTCCTATTCATTTACCCATCCAGACACTTTAAAATGTTACAATTGTACCAGCCTCCACCACTTCCTCTGGCAGCTCATTCCATACATGCACCACCCTCTGCATGAAAAAGTTGCCCCTGAGGTTCCCTTTATATCTTTCCCCTCTCACATTGAACCTATTCCCTCTAGTTTTGAAAGCCAAAAGAACTGTGGATGCTGTAAATTAGAAACAGAAACAAATTGCTGGAAAAGCTCAGCAGGTCTGGCAGCATCTGTGGAGAGAAATCAGAGTTGACAGTTTGGGTTGAGTGACCCTTTCGTAGAACTGTTTTGGACTCCCGTAGTCTGGGGAAAAGACCTTGGCTATTCACCCTATCTAAGTCCCTCATGATTTTATAAATCTCTATTAGGTCACCCCTCAGCCTCTGATGCTCCAGGGAAATTAGCCCCAGCCTATTAAGCCTCTCAATATACCTCAACTCTCTGACTTTGGCAACATCCTTGTAAATCTTTTCTGCACCCTTTCAAGTTTAACGACATCTTTCCAATAGCAGGAAGGCCAGAACTGAACGCTGTATTCCAAAAGTGGCCCAACCAATGTCCTGTACAGCTGCAACATGACCTCCCAATGTCTGTACTCAATGCACTGACCAATAAAGGTAATTGTACCAAACGCCTTCTTCACTGTCCTGGCCACCTGGAATTCCACTTTCAAGGAACTATGCAGCTGCACCACAGGTCTTTGTTCTTCTCACTGAACATGAACACTCAAAAATCTTCATGCCTTTTAAAACCAATTTTAATTTTCCATTCCAACTCCCAAAGACAATAACCTGAGACTTAACTCATATTATACTCCATCTGCTTTATTGTTGCCCATTCACTTGCCTGGTATCTACCTGTTTTAGCTTCTTTGTATCCTCCTCACAATTTACATTTCCACCAAACATTGTATCATCAACAAACTTAGATATATTATTTCCCTTTCAATTTATCTAAGTTCTCAATAAAAATTTTAAATAACTAAGGACCCAGCTGCAATTAGGCTTAAAAAAAATCCTAGCTCATTTTTTTCACCTTTTCGTCCAGTTTTGGTCATCTTTCGTCTGCTTTCTAAAACATTCTGAATCCATACAATGACAGTTATTTTTCAGAACACCAGAAAACTGTCTTCTGTTTCTGTGATTTTGATTATGACTGAAATGGGCAATGAACTGTTTTAAAAAACCAAGGATTGTTGAAGGACTGATGACATTTTTAAAGCCAAGTGACCTGACACTCATTGTAAGTGCTGCCTGTTCAGGTTGGGGTTGGGGGGTGGGTGGGGGGTAATGGGTGGGGAAGGGAGGTTATTGCAGACAAACTAGATCCTGGTGGTGTGTGCAAAGGAAAATTTGGCCAGTGACAAGTAGCTGTTTGGTCTACGCAGTTGTCACTCCTTGTCTGTGACTTGTCTGTTTTTGTTTTAACTTGCAGAGTTACATGTTAATTGTTCATAAATGCTTAGCTGGAGCTAGAATTGATTTAGTTGTAACAAATTGTTATTCTCGTTAAGTACCTGTTTTGTGCTTTCTGTTTTCCTGGGTCTAAAAGACAGGTAAATTAGGGAATTTTGTCTACCTTTCTAGAACTTTTAACTTTTGTAACAATAGCAACTTGATTTCCAATGTAAAAACTGAAAGGACTGTGGACGCTGTCAATCTGGAACAAAAATCACTGTTAATGTTTTGGGTCCAGTGACCCTTCCTCAGAACTGAGGCTGTTCTAAGGTAGAGTCCCTGAACCCAAAATGAAAACTGCGATTTTTTCTTCACAGATGCTGCCAGACCTGCTGAACTTTTCCAGCAACTTCTGTTTTTCGATTTCCAATGTGTTCTTCTCCAGTGAACTGTAACAATATAAAATGCCTCTTTTCTTAAACTTAACACTGCCCTCAATTTTCCTGGTAAACATAGATGAGCTTTTGATTTTTAGTGGAATTTAATTTTTGAATATTTACACTTTTTTAAAATTTGAACATTTTGAAATGTCCCTATAAATGTGTATCACTCTTTATTTATCATCATTTATTCCTGTCTCTACCAAAAGTACCTCTTTGTTCACCCCTAGCTGTTTGGCTTTATTAAAGTTTAAGATTCATCTTTGAGATTGGTGTATTTGATTAAAGGTGTGTGATTTTTATATGTTCTACTTTTTAAGAGCTAAGGTTTTAAACTGGTGGCAGATGGATGTTGATCTATTTTTGTGGACAGGTTTTAAAAAAAACAAGCAGGTCAGTTTTTAAACCATATATGCATCCTAGAGTGTTCATGGAATTTCTTTTTATATACTGTGGTGGCTTTCAACTTGAGAGAAAACATTAAGCCATTTGCTTAGACTGTAAAGTTTATCTTTTAGCTTTATTCCTTATTTTTCTAACTTATACTGTGAATAACTGTAAAGTAATGTAGCTTTATTTCTTTTTTTATTTCTCTATTTTGTATCTAAGATATGTACCTGGACACATTGTACCTAAGATGGCATAATGTGGGGCAACATTGTAAGCTTTTAACTGTACTCCTGTACTTGAGTACACGTGACAAGAAAGCAAATTCTAACTAGAATGGATACTTTTTTTTATTTTATCTATTTGTTGCACTTTTTAAAAAATCCAGTTCAAAACATTTTTGGGCCATTTGAAGGAGACCTGACTGAGGTCAGAAGCAAGTAGGTTTATTCCAAGAATGGGATAAGGGGATAGTTTACCTTTGCGAATGTAGTTTATGAAATATTCAGATCAGGAAAGTTTATTAGAATTATGCAAGTCATTAAAAGACTGAGAGAACCTAAACCCTGGGTTGTATAAGGATCCAAGTAAGAAAATTCAAGTAAAAATTGCATGGAAATTTTGCTAACTTTTGATTAACTATAAAGCATTGGGGAATAGTGGGATATTATTTTGCTGAATGAATTGTAATTTTAAATACCTTGGTTTGTTTCTTTTTCTTTTTTGTGTAATAAACTTCTTTTTATTGTTACAAACAGATCTGCAACCTTGTGTGTCTCTGTTACAGTGAAACATTGGCATGTTAATAAAAATCAAAACATTATCTATCAAACTAGATCTTATTCTGGGATCTTACATATCCAATAGTAACATCAGCTGGAATCATAACACACACCACTTACAAAACTGATATGGAACTCAATTGTGTTATTTAGAATTATTCAATTGTCCTTTACTATGATGTTATTAATTAAGTCTGTCTCATTGCCCATAGTAAATCTAATATAGTTTTTTGTGTAAATGGTTCCACAATGTATTGTTTCAGGAAACTGTGTCTTGAAAGCATGCTACAAATTCATCTTCCAGAGCAGAGACAGTAAGAACTGCAGATGCTGGATTTGGAGACAACACA
>NC_063340.1:86769027-86805701 GCF_021869965.1 Rhincodon typus
TCAATCTCCAGCACATGCCAAATGAAAATGCCAAGGCCTTTATAAGTAAATCCACACTGACTTTTAGAAAACACTTGTTTGACAGAGTTTACACCCATCAGGAACAGTTGAGCAAGGCTGGGCCCTTTCTCCAGAAAAGAGAAGGCAGGTGGAGGTAGCCCGATAGAGGTTTTTACGGTTATAAAAGTGTCTGATGAGGAAGATATTTCACATATTGGAGTAGAGATCAGTGAGGGGAAGAGAGAATCAAAACCAAGAGCCACTGATATGAGGCAATCACTGATGAATCCAGTAGGGAATTCTGGAAAAACAATTTCACCCAGAGAGCGGTGAGAATGTGAAACTCACAGCCAAGGGGTGATTGAGGTGAATGTATAGACGCATCAAAGGGACGGCTGGAGAAAGAAATAGAAAATTATAGTGTAATGGTTAGACTTGTCGGGAGCATAAACATTGATGTTGGCAATTCACAATAATGATAAAATATTAATTTCTGAATACCTGGGACTATTGTGGAGCGAAATGGTACCAGAAAGGAAAAACACTGACTTAAAAATGGCTGCAGTGATCACTTGGCCACAGGATGAGCCAGACTTTGCAAAATCATCAATAATCATGATCTAGTCCGGACTGAAATTTACATTTTTATCAAAAGAGGCTGGAGCCAGCCAGATATGAGAAAGCCTGTAACTCCTGTTTGATTTAAACTTGAGGAGAAGTTCCCACATTGGAGAGAAAAAGACACAGAGTATAGTTAGCCAGCTTGAGCCAATGAATCCATGTACTGGAACACACAGATGGGCTGTATTTCATGCAAGTGCTTTGGTAGCACTGAGGATATGAAGTTCTGACTAGAATTGGAGAAAACTGTCTCTGTCTATCTTTCAAGAAGGACAAAGCAGTCGGTGACAAAATAAGTTGCCTAGGAAAGGTTGAGCAGCTTATGCTCAAGTCTAAGAATTTAGTAGAATGAGGGATGACCTTATTGGAATATATGAAGTTCTGAAGCAGCTTAACAATGTTGACGCTGCGATAATTTACCCCTCATGAGGGTATCCGGATCTAGGGGGCACACTTTAACAATAAGAAGCCTCCCAATTAGATGAAGAAGAATATCTCAAAGAGTCATTATTGTTTGGAATTCTCTTCCTTAGATAGCAGTGAAGGTTGGGTCATTGAACATATTCGAGGCTGAGTTGGACAGAGTTTCAATTGATAAGGGAGTTCAGGATCAATAGCAGACAGGCGAGAAAGTGGAGTTAAGGGCCCAATCAATGATGATCTTATCAAATGTTGAGTCAGGCCCAGTGGGCCAAACGTTATGGGTATCATAGGACAGACAGTCAGTCTCCAGAGGTAGCACTCTCATCCCTGAGTACCAGCATTCAGGGTTCAAGTAACAAGATCTGGACAATATCCAGGGTTGGGCTGACAAGCAGCAAGTAACATTCACACCACACAAATGCCAGGCTATGACCATCTTCAATAAGAGACAATCTAATTACTGCCTCTTGACATTCAATAGCGTTACCATCACTGAATCCCTCACTATCAACATCCTGGGAGTTACCATTGAGTAGAAACTCAACTGAACTTGCCACATGAACACAGAGGCTAGGAGAAGTCAGGGGCTAGGAATACTGCAGTGAGTAACTCACCTCCCGACTCCCCAAAGCCTGTCCACCATCTACAAGTCAGGAGTGTGATGGAATACTCCCCACTTGCTTGGATGTATGTGGCTCCAACAACACTCGAGAAGCTTGACACCATCCAGGACAAAGCAGCCCACTAGATTGGCACCACGTCCACAAGCATCCACTCTCTCCATCACCGCTCAGTAGCAGCAGTGTGTACCATCTACCAGAGGCACTGCCAAAATTCACCAAAGATCCTCAGACAGTACCTTCCAAACTCATGACCACTTCCATCTAGAATAACAAGGGCAGCAGATACATGGAACACCATGACCTGCAGGTTCCCCTCCAAGCCACTCACCATCCTGACTTGGAAACACAACGCTGTTCCTTCACTGTCGCTGGGTTAAAATCCTGGAATTCCCTCCCTAATGGCATTGTGGGTCAACCTACAGCAAATGGACTGCAGCGGTTCAAGAAGGCAGCTCACCACCACCTTCTCAAGGGGGCAACTAGGGACAGGTAATAAATGCTGGCCCAGCCAACAGTGTCCATGTACACAAAAGAATTAAAAAAAAGAACATGCCAAAACACTTTCCTCACAGTTGGGTACTTTTGAAGTGTTGTAATAGAAACACATCAGTTTGTACATAGCAAACTCTTGCAAACAGCAGTGTAGCCACTGTGGCATAGCCTCAAAATATAGGGAAGCAGATGTAGGACTGAGGTCAGGAGGAACTTCTTCACCCAAAGGGTTGTGAATCTGTGGAATTCCCTGCCCAGTGAAGCGGTTGAAGCTACCTCGCTGAATGTGTTTAAGGCAAGGCTAGATAAATTTTTGAACAGTAAAGGAATTAAGGGTTATGATGTATGGGTGGGTAAGTGGAGCTGAGTCTCAAAAAGATCAGCCATGATCTTATTGAATGACGGGGCAGGCTCGAGGGGCCGGATGGCCTACTCCTGCTCCTAGTTCTTGTGCTCTTATGTTCTCATGTAATAATGGCCACGTTATCTGTTTGTCATGGTATTGACTGAGGGATAAATAGTGACACAGGACACTGTGGATAACTGCCCCGCTCTCCTTCCAATCATGCAAAGGTATCTTTTACATCCACCTGAGAAAGCAGACAGACCCTTTGCTTAATACCTCACCCTAAAGGCAGCATTGCCAACAGTGTAACACTTCCTCCATACTGCTGGCCCTAATGTATTTGTATCTCTAGAGTAAGGATTGAGCACTTAAACTCTGACTCTGAGTCTAGAATGTAACCCATTGTATTCCCCTTACAAGTAATTGGAGACAGACATAGAATCATACAACATGGTAGCAGATCCTTCAGCCCAACTCGTCCATGCTGACCAGGGTTCCTAAACTATCCAGTCCCATTTGCTTGCATTTGGCCCATATCTCTCTAAACCTTTCCTATCCATGTACCTGTCCAAATGTCTTTTAAATGTTGTAATCATACTCTCCTCTAACAATTCCTCTGGCAACTCGTTCCATACATGCATCAGCCTCTGCGTGAAAAAGTTACTCCTCAGGTCCCTTTTAAATCTTTCCCCTCCCACCATAAACCTATGTCCTCTAGTTTTGGACTTCGCTACCCTGGGGAAAAGACTTTGTCTATTCACCTTATCTACGCCCCTTATGATTTTATAAACCTCTATAAGGTCACTCCTCAGCCTCCGACACTCCAGAGACAAAAGCCCCAGTCTCTTTATTACTCAAACTCTGCTGTCTTGAATATAAGGCCTGAGCACTTAATCTCTGACTCAGAGTCTAGAATGCAATCCATTGTACTGCAGCTGACAAGTAATTGGATAAAGACGTGGTCAAGAAAAAGTTGCAGGGCTACAGGATAAAGAGAAGAGGGAGGATCGGACTAATTGGATCAATCTTTCAAGGAGACAGCATGGATATTGTGGACTGAATGGTCTTCATCTATGCCGCGCGATGCAAAAAGGATAAAACTTCAGCAAAAACCAACAAAGAAATGGTCATAAGCTAAAGTTCTGAGGAAGGGTCATTGGACTGGGCGCGTTTTTCTCTCTGCACGGATGCTGCCAGACCTGCTGAGTTTCTCCAGCAATTGCTGTCCTTTTTGTTTTGGGAAGTGATCATGCTTGGACACCAGATGGGACTGCAGCCAACAAGATGAGTTTTGTCAGACCCAAATCTCCCAGATTCCAGAAGTGCATGTTCCAGATGCGTGCATCCCAATATTCTGGAGTGGAAAATGAGGTTGCAGGAGCAACACATCATCCATCTCCACTCCAACATGGAAATAAAAGGAAAGGTACATTTATTACTTAATTATAATTTAATTATGTAGTGAACACTAAATAGACTTCACAGAGCTGCAATGTACTCAACAGAATTCTGCAAACACTTTGAATTATTTTCAGCATCCACCATGTTGCCCTCCTTGAGCCTTTTCATCTTCAGCACAAAGACCCACAATCTCTCAGTTCTAACTGAATGAACAGACATTTCTAAATTATAAGAGCTAGGCAGGGGCACGACCGGGGTTGCTCTTCATAAGAACTGGGGCAGATTGGATGGGCGAAATGGCCTCTTTCCATGCTGTTCTGTCCTCTGACTTGTGTTTTTCCTTTAGGGGTGGCATGGTGGCTCAGTGGTCAGCCCTGCTGCCTCACAGCACCAGGGACCTGGGTTCAATTCCACTCTTGGGTGACTGTCTGTGCGAAGTTTGCACATTCTCCCTGCGTCTGCGTGGGTTTCCTCTGGGTGCTCCGATTTCCTCCCACAGTCCAAAGATATGCAGGCTAAGGTGAATTGGCCATGCTAAATTGCCCATAGTGTTCAGGGATGTGTAAATTAGGTGGGTTATAGGGGAATGGATTTAAGATAATTGGCAAGAACAGTAGGCAGAGGGAAGATTTTTTTTTCTTTAACTCCGTGAATAATGACAATCTGGAACGAGCTGCCTGAAAGAACACTGTAGGAACTCCCAGAAGGAAATAAAATATTTAATTACGAAGGGAAAAGAAAAATCCAGGATGAAGTGGAGACAGCAGGGGAGTGAGACTAATTGGGGAGCTGTTTAAGTAGACACGGTGTCTGTTATGAGAGATGCCCGTAGCTGGCATCTGGGATGAACGATTATTGGATGAACGATGTAGGCGTGAAGTTAAAATCAGATCAGCCACAACTTATTGAATGGCAGAGCAGGCTTGAAGGGCCGAGTGGCCTGCTCTCGTTCCTTGTTTGGTGGAATGCTGGGACACTGAATACATTTGAGGGAGAGATAAACAGATTTTTAATGAGTTAGGGTTGAACGGGTATGGAGAGTGGGCAGGAAAGTGTAGTTGAGGCTGAGATGAAATCAGCCGTGATCATATTAAATGGCGCAGCAGGTACGAGGGGCTGAATGACCCACTCCTGCTTCTGGTTCTTATCTCTGAATGAATGTTTGTATCTGGTACTGCTGGGTAGATTTGTTGCCACCAATCTTTCTGGTAAGACTAGTGCACAGGACTTACCAGTCTTAAATGATGAGTGATACACCACTCATGAGTCTTTAGCAGGAGAGGAACGTACTTGAGTGAGAAGCAATATTTTATAACATGCTAGTAAGGTAAAAGGTGACATTAGCTTAAGACCAGTTGACTACATTAACACTAGGTAAGTGACATGGTTGTAGACAGTAGAACTGACTAACAACGACCAATAAACAAATGAACCAGCTCCTCCCAGAGACTGTCATTGATACCTCAGAGGGCAGGGTGACATGGTGACTCAGTGCTTAGCACTGCTGCTGCACAGTACCAGGACCCTGGGTTCAATTCCAGCTTTGGGTGACTGTCTATATGGAATTTGCACATTCTCCCTGTTTCTGCATGGCTTTCCTCTGGATGCTGCGGTTTCCTCTCACAGTCCAAAGATGTAGGTTACATGGATTGGCCGTGGGGATAGGTGAATGGTGGGGAGGGGTGGTGCAGGCTGAATGGCCTCTTTCTGCACTGCAGGGATTCTGTCATTCTATCCCAAAGCTTCCATGTTAACCCTTTCAGGCCATTGCATTATTAAGCTTTTCCCTGTAATCAACTTGCTCAGAAATGTTATTACACACCTCTGGAGCAGGTGGGACTTGAACCCCAGCCTCCCAGTCCAGGGATAGGGACATTACCGCTGCGCCACAGGGCTGCCCCATGTTTGTGTTTCTTCAGCTTGCTGCTAATTCCCAACAGGTTCACACAGCAATGGATGGATTGACCAATCACTGGCTGAAATTATTTGTGAATGATCTCAGCCTCCAATTGGAGCTCATATTCCTCAACAGGATACATGATGCATTACACGCACCCAGTTCGAATTACGCGGCGTGATGCCAGTGGGGCAGGATTTTTTTTTAAAGAAAGTTATCCTTGCATGAAATGTTGCCATTGCTTGCAAGGCCACTATTGGTTACCTCACAGCCTCTGATTTGTTGCCTGGCTATTTCAGAGGACAGCTGCAAATCGCCTGCATTTTCTGTATGTAGAGATTGGAACCAGATTAACCTTGTTGACTATGAGGTCATTGACGTTGGGGCTGTTAACCTGGGCCAATCAAGAAAGTCCTGGCTGACCAATATAACCAGGAGATTAGAATCTCTTCAGTCTGTGCTGGCTGGCCATAGTGTGCTGTGCCCAAATTCACAAAAAGGTGGTTTGGTGATAGGATGCTGGTGTCTGCTGTTATTTCACTGTCTGGAGTGACGTGTTAGCCAGACTGGGTAAGGAAAGCAGATTTCCTTCCATATGGGACATTAGTGACCAGATGGGATTTTACAATAGTTGATGATAATTTTGCAGTCATCATCACTGATATCAGCTTTCACTTCCTGATTTTAATTAAAGTTAAATCCCTTTGCTTCAGCTTGGTTCGAATTCATGTCTGCAGAATGTTAACCTTGCTGTGTGTTGGGGCCTTCCTAGGATAGTACATGTCACTGGTGCCACCATGAGTTAAGCTTCTTTTCTATACATAAGCTGCTTTGAAGGTGTTCCACACAACATAGTTTTCTTTATATGTTTTTTAAAAAGGCATTGTTTCCTTCTGCAGTTAATAAGGATTTTGTGACTGACTAATCGTCAGATTAAGGTGTGTATGTAATGCTCTAGCTGGGTCCTCTGACCTGAGAAAGTGGGGCGTTTGTCTCCTGTAAAACTTGAGGTCTCATTGGCTGTGTACAGTGGCAAACACGTCTGCCTCAGGACAGTTTCTATCTCCTCAGAAACCTCTGCATCTGGTTCCATTTTATGACTCATTCTTCCCATACAGCCCATATGTGTCTTGCCGAGGCCCTATAACTTTGTTTGGTTAAATACCGAGCTGTGTACCTGGCCCATAGCCAGGAAGAGAAGGTAATAAACAGGCTCCCTATGAAAACAAAGATAAATTCCCCACACATTTAACACTTCATTATAAAGCCCACTGCTCATGAGGGATCAAAGAGATTCTTTATGTTAGCACTGTACAGGGAGCATGGTGTGATTTGAGGGAGAGCAGGCGAGAGAGTCATTATCCATCAATCGAATCCTAGCACTGACTGACTATATCCGGTGTGATCATATTTTGTGCCTTCATGAAATTAGCCATGAGTTTAGGTAAGCCAATGTATCTCTGCTGTTTACTCAATTGGCCAACCAATGGTGACTTGTCAACCAATTACCCACCTTTGCTCCTGCAGTAAAAATTGTTGTGGTCATTCAAAATTTGGTATTCTTGCATAAGTCCCGATGAGAGCATGTTGGAAGGTTTCAGCAACATGTCTGTGTTCTCTTCCTGTTCAAATACTTCTCTGTACATAATAGTGACCAGGCCTACATACCTTGGGAAGAGAGGAAGAAAAGTTTTTGTTTTCCTTTATTCATGGGATGAGGGTGTCGCTGGCTAGACCAGCATTTATTGGCCATCCCAAATTGCCCAGAGGGCAGTTAAGAGTGAACCACATTGCTGTGGGTCTGGAGTCACATGTAGGCCAGACCAGGCAAGGATGGCAATTTCCTTCCCTGAAGGACATTAATGAACCAGATGGGTTTTTCCAACAATTGACAATGGTGCCCCCTAGTATTTGACGTGTCCACCCTATCCGTGCCTCTCATAATTTCATATACTTCTATCAGGTTGCCCCTCAGCATCTGATGCTCTAGCGAAAACAATCCTCCTGTTTGTCCACCCTCTCCTTAAAGCTAATACACTCTAATCCAGGCAATATCTTGGTAAACCTCTTCTGCACCTTCTCCAAAGTTTCCACATCCTTCCTATAATGTGGTGGCCTATACTGCACACCATACTCCAAATACGGCCGAAATAAAGTTTTCTATAGCTGCAACATGAATTGCCAACTTTTATACTCAATGTCCCGACCTATGAAGACAAGCATGCCGTATGCCTTCTTTACCACCTTATCCACCTGTGTTGCCATTTTTCGGGAGCTAAGGACTTGGGCCCCAAGATCCCTCTGTATATCAATTCCCTCAAGGGCCCTGCCATTTACAGTGTACTTTCCCCTTGCATTTGACTTCCCAAAATGCATCACCTCACATTTGTCCGGTTTAAACTCCCTCTGCCATTTCTCTGCCCTGCTTTCCAGCTAATATTTTTCCTGCTGTATCCTTTGACAACCTTCCTCACTATTCACAATTCTACCAATTTTTGTGCCACCTGCAAACTTACAAATCAGATCACCTATGTTCTCATCGAAGTCATTTATACATACTACAAACAACAGAGATCCCAGCACTGAAGCTTGTGGAACACCACTGGTCACAGACCTCCAATCAGAAAACACCCCACCACAACTATCCTCTGTCTTCTATGACCAAGCCAATTTCGTAACCAATTTGTCAACCCACCATGGATCCCATATAACTTAATCTTCTGGACCAGCCTCCCATGAGGAACCTAATCAAATGCTTTAATAAATTCTATATAGACAATATCCACTACCCTACCCTCATCATTCATCTTCAATTCCTCAAAAACTCAATCAAATATCTGACAAGACCTCCCCATTCAAAACTGGCTATCCCTGTAAATCCATTTTTTTCCAACTGTGAGGAAATCTTGTCCCTAAGAATCTTCTCCAATAATTTCCCTACCACTGATGTAAGGCTCACTGCCCTATCATTTCCTGGATTATCCCTGTTGCGCTTTTTAAACAAGGGAACAACATTGGCTATTCTCCAGTCTTGTGGGAACTCACCTCTACAGAGGATACAAAGATCTCTGTCAAGACCCCAACAATCTCCTCCCTTACCTCCGTCAGTACCTGGGATAGATCCCATCAGGCCCTGGGGACTTGTCTAACTAAATGTCTTGTAGGACATCCAAGACCACCTCATTCTTCATATCAACATGCCCTAGAATATCAACATATCCCTCCCTATTCCCACCATCATCCATGTTCTTCTCCTTGGAGAATACCAATGTGAAATACTCATTAAGGACCTCACCCACTTCCTCTGGCTCCAACCATTAGTTCTTTCCTTTGTCCTTGAGTGGACCTACCCTTTCCCTAGCTACCCTCTTGTACCTAATATACAGATAAAATGCCTTGGGATTCTTCTTAAGTCTACTTGCCAAGGACATTTCATGGCCCCTTTTAGCCCTCTTCATTCCCTGTTTATGTCCTTTCCTTCTTTCTTTATATTCCTCAAGAACCTTGTCTTTCAGTTTCCCAAACCTTACATATGTTTCCTTTCTCTTTTTGAGTAAACTTTCAATAGCCCTTGTCATCCTAGGTTCTCAATTCTTGCCATCCTTATCTTTCATCCTCATAGGAACAAGGTGGCCCTGAATTCTGATTAAATGGCTTTTAAAAGGGTCCCACATGCCAGATGTGGATTTACCCTCAAACAGCCACCCCAATCCAATTTCTCCAATTCCGGTCGAATATTGTCATAATTAGCCTCCCCCCACCCAGTTTAACACTTTCACATGAGGACCAGTCTCATCCTTATCCATAACTACCTTAAAACTTACAGAATTATGATCACTGTTCCCAATATGCTCCTCCACTGAAACTGTGATCACCTGGCCAGGCTCATTGCCCGAAACAAGTTCTAGTACGGCCCCTTCCCTAGTTGGGCTATTTACATGTTGTTGTGAGAAACCCTTCTGATGCGCTCAATAAATTCTGCCCCATCTCAGCCCCTGGCACTAAGGGAATCCCAGTCAATATTGGGAAAGTTAATATCATCGACTACAACTACCCTGTTGTTTTTTTACGTCTTTCCATGGTCAGCTTACATATCTGTTCTTCTATCTCCTGCTGACTATTGGGAGGACTATAGTGTAACCCCACCATAGTGATTGCGTCTTCCTTATTCCTGAGTTGTCCCCATATGGCCTCACTGGATGAGCCTCCAAAATGCCCTCTCTTAGTACAGCTATGACATTCTCCGTACTCAATAATGCAACTCCCCCATGCCTTTTGCATCCCTCTCTGACGTGCCTGAAACATCTAAACCCTGGAACATTCAGCTGCCAGTCCTAGCCTTTTCATAACCAGGTTTTTTTAAAGGTTACAATGCTCCATTAGATTGTGTACTAATTACAGTAGCTCCATGTGCTAATACAGCTCTAAGCTCACCTGCCTTACCTGTTGTACTCCTTTGCATTAAAATAAATGCACTTCTGGCCACTAATCCTGCCTTGTTCATTAACCTGGCCCTGCCTGTTCTTCCTATTAGACTCACTTGAATTAATTTCCACCTTCTCCTCTATCGCTCCACATGCTGACCTATTGCTCTGGTTCCCATTCCCCTGCCACACGAGTTTAAACCCTCCTGGGTGACTCCAGCAATAAATGCTCAGATCACACGAACGAATAAATAAATAATAACACTGTAGTTAATGTAGCAAACATGACAGTCTATTTGTGTTCAAACAATACAGTATTAATTCAGTTTAGGGATTTTGAGTTGAGGGATGAATATTATCTGCGTCTAATTTTCAGATTATGTCCTTTATATACATATTTCCCCATCTGAGATAATAATTTCTCTTTACAGATCTGATTAAGTCCATTCATCGTCTTAAATATTCAATCACAATCATTCCTTAATCTGCTGCATTCAAGGCAACACAAGCCGCATTGATACAACGGCCCCAATAATTTAACCCTTCAATTGCCAGGAGATTTCCATTTGATTCTGTCCTACACTCCCTCTGAGATCACTAGACCCTTCCATAGGTGCAGAGGAGCGAGAGAAACCTGGGTCTCCCATGGCTGTGGAAATCATCAAAGCTACCAACCAGAGGGTTTGAGGTGAATATTTCAAATAGATAAGGTAGGGGGGTAGGCGGGAGGTGTTGCAGTAGGAATAGTCAAATCACTGGGTTTGGAGAAGGTTTTAAAAATTGTGTAGGGGAGTGGTGCGGGTTTGTGAGAGGCAGAGAGGTTTAGAGTGGAGGAGCTCCTGCAAGATTAGGCATGGTCTGAGGGAACTGAAATGCCTGACACCAATGATGGGATAGAGAGATTTGGAGAGGGCTTACGCCACTTAGTTTATATGTTTAGACAACATGGAGCCCTCTAATCGAAAATACAGACTGCTGCCTTTTTCCTTTATTACCTGCTTTAATCTTTCATGCATTGTTCTACTAAACAACTAAATTTAAATCTTTCTTCGGCACTGACTTTCCGGATTGCGAGAGCTGGGAATGGACAGAGCACGCAACAAGAACATAATTAGTTCTGTTTGTATATTCGAATTGTTTTATTTCTCTTGCAGACACTCATCAACTTACATTTATTTGTTCTGGGGTCTTTGGAGGGTGTACAGTAAATAAGGAAAGGTTGCATAAATGTGGCTTGATTTCACTGGAGTATAGAAGGTTAGGGAACGCTGTAATTGAGGCGTTTAAAATGGCTAAAGGATTTCATCGCGCAGATGGGAACAATTTCCAAGTGTTACACCCTCATTAGATCAGAGCTAGATCATTTAAGAATCAAGAAGATCTTTTTTTACACAGACTGAGATGGAAAGTTGGTCACCTCCAAAATATGGTGAAGCTCAATTGAACTTTTCAACACCAAGATTGAAGAGGTTGTCGTTGGCCAAAAGGATGAATCAAAGATGAGCCAATGGAACTTTATTTAAAGTTCATTAATTTGATGAGGGCATCACTGGCTAGGCAGCATTTATTGCCCAGAGGGCAGTTCAGAGTCAACCACATTGTTGTGGGCCTGGAGTCACATGTAGGCCAGATCAGGTAAGGCTGGCAGTTTCCTTCCCTAAAGGACATAAGTGAAGCAAATGGGTTTTTCTGACAATCACCAATGGATTCATGGTCATCATTCGATTCTTAATTTCAAATAACCTTATTCAGTTCAAATTCCACCATATGCTATGGTGAGATTCAAACCCAGGTCCCAAGAACATTATCTGGGTCTCTGGATTAACAGTCCAGCGATAATACCACTAGGCCATTATCTCCCCTGAAGTAATGGAGAAGATTTTCTGAAACTGTATTAGCACTAGTGAGATCACACCTGGGATACTGTGAAGAGTTTTGGGCCCCTTAATCAAGAAAAGATACCCTGGCATCATGGGCAGCCCAGAGAAGATTCATTAGGCTGATATGCATACAATATGGAGAGACTGTCTTATGAGAACAGGTTGAGTAGATTGGGCCTGTACTCGTGGAAGTTTAGAAGAATGAGAGGTGGCCTTATTGACACATATGTTGATTTGATTTGATTTATTGTCATCACATGTACCTAAGTGCATAAAAACCTTTGTTTACGAGCAGCACAGTATAGGTTCTTAGGGGCTTGACAGGGTAGATACGGAGATGTTGCTCCTCCTCATGGGAAATTCTTAGAGCAGAGGGCATAATCTCAGAGTAAGGAGCTACCCATTTAAGACAGAGGTGAGGAGGATCATTTTTTCCCTCTGAGGATAGTTAATTTGAGGAATTCTGTACTGTGGAGCGTTGCTGAGTCTTGATTGTGAAGTATACTCAAGGCCGAGAGAGACAGATTTTTAATCATTAAGGGAATCAAGGGATATGGGGAAAAAGCAGGAATGTGGAGTTGAGGATGATCAGATCAGCCATGATCTCACTGAATGTTGGAGCAGACCCTATGGGCCAAATAGACTACTTCTGCTCCCGCATCTTATGGTCTTATACTCTAATTGACTGTTTGATTGAGGAGGATTGAGGAGCTGAATGGTCTCCTCATTTCTAAATTCTCAAATTCTCTTTCTTCCCAAACAAAAACGGAAGTTGTTGGAAAAGCTCAGCATGTCTGGCAGCATCTGAGAAGAGGAATCAGAGTAAGTGTTTTGGATCCGGTGACCCTTTCTCAGAATTTCCTTCCCCATTATTTCTCATCCTTGTTTACAAATTCCTCCATGGTCTTGGGTCCCCACCACCCTCCCATAATCCTTTCCAATCCTTTCTTTTCAACAGTATCCTCCAGTTGAGGATCTTCAAAGTCTTTGAGATCTCTGAATTTCTGTTTCTTCAAGTGTCCTGGATTTTCATTGCTGCCCCATTGATAGCTGCATTTTCAACTGCTCAAACCTTAAACTCACTAAATTCTGCCCAAAACCTCTCCGCATTTCCCTCTTCCTCTAGTCCACTCCCTAAGAACTCCTTCCTTGACTGATATTTTAGTTCTCTATCCTTAGAACTCCTTCATGAACAATAAATACTGCCCTGTCAGCTTGGCCACATCCTGTTAATGAATGAATGAAAAATACAGTTTGGTGTCACATTTTGTCTGACACCACTCCAGTGAAATATCTCAGCAGGTTTTGCAATATTAATAGAGTTATAGTAAAGAACTTTTGACGATTTCTTACAAACCCGTGATCTCCAGTATCTCAAAGAGCAAGAAAAATTGGAACACCACCACCCACAAGTTCCCCTTCAAAGCTGACTCGGAGATATATCACCATTCCTTCAGTGTCACTGGGCCAAAATCCTAGAATTCTCACTGTAACAACGTGTGCTCCAATACTCAAAGGATTGCAGTGGTTCAAGAAGGCAGCTCATGTCCCAATTCCTCCAGGGCGATTAGGGATGACAGCCTGGCCAGCCATATCCACATCCTATGAACGAATAAAAATATCATGCAATCAATCTGGTGTTAGCTAATGGTGCAATGTACACCTGGAGCCTGAGGGGATGGCAATGGTTTCCATGTACAATTGCTGCATAATTTCCATCAATGCTCTTGCTAAGCTTCATCCATGAAGCATGTTATGATGAGGTTAAGATATGATCTCACTTTCCCATGATAGAAAAGGGAGAGAGGTTCCTGGGACTAATTGCTGGGTCACTGTGGGAGGTGGGGGGAGTGGGCAGAGGATATCAGGAAAACAATTAGGTCATTAAAATTATTAACAAAGTGCTGAAATCCATACTATCCCATTAGTGGGTTGGCAGGCCTCCATAATGCCCCAGATTGTCAAAAAATGACCCGGACAATCTTCCCAACATTCCCTTGCCTGTACCTCCCGATCCATCCAGACCTTTACAGTGGTGTAGGGAGGTCAGCCCACTACCACCCCAACTGAGGCCCTCAAGTGGACAACTAATGACCACTTTCTTTTTATTTTCTCATGGGATTCAGACATCACTGGCAGGGCCAGCATTCGTTGCCCATCTCTAATTGCCCTTGAACTGATGGCTTACTGGGCCATTCCAGGGGGCAATTAAATTCCAACCACCTGGCTGTGGGATGTCAATGAGCAAGATGGATTCTAAAGCAATCGACAATAGTTTCACAGTCTCTTTTACTGACTCTGCATTTTAATTCCAAACATGTTAGTTGGATTTATATTCCAATAGCAGCCATGGTAAGAATTGAACCCATTTCCCAGAGATTCTCAATGTTACAGATGCAAAGTCTTCAGCAAATTCAGTTCACATGGTATCAATAAAAACTGCAAAAGTAATCAGTCCTGACAGCATTGCAGCAATTGTATTGAAGTCTCAGGCTCCAGAACTTGCTACGCCCTGACTGACTCTGTTCCAGCACAGCTACAACACTGGCATCTAGTCGATAATATGGAAAATTGTGCCATTATGTCCTATACTCAAAAAACAGGACTCAATCCAACCCAGCCAATTTCTCCCTGTCAGACTACTCTCCGTCATCAGTAAAGTGATGGAAGTGTTTGCAACGGTGCAATCAGCCAACATCTGCTCACAAATAACCTGTTCAGTGATGCCCAGTTTGGGTTCTAACCAGGACCACTCGGCTCCTGTCCTCTTTACAGTCTTGGTTCAAACATGGACAAAGGAGCTGAATGTAGAGTGATAGAAATTGTCCTTGATGTCAAGGCTGCATTTGAAAATTGTGTGGTCTCAAGAAGCTCTATCAAAAAATCAAGTCAATGGGTATCGGGGGCAAACTTTCAGTTGGTTGTAATCGTACCTAGTACATAAGATGGTGGTTGTGTCGTTGGAACTCAATCATCTCAGCTCCAGGACATCTCTGCAGGAGTTCCTCAGGGTAGTGTTCTGGGCCCAACCATCTTCAGCTGTTTCATCAATGACTTTCCCTCCATCATAAGGTCAGAAGTGGGGATGTTCACTGATCTAGATCTGGACATTATCCAAGTTTGGGCTGAAAAATTACAAGTAACAGTCATACTGTACAAATACCAGGCTATGACCATCACCAACTAGAGATGGAGACACAACCACCGTTCCTTGACTTTCAATGGCATTAACATCACTGAAAACCCCACTATCAATATCCTGGTGGTTATCATTGACCAGAAACTGAACTGGCCTTGCCATATAAACATAATGGCTACAAGAGCAGGTCAAAGGTTAGGAATGTCGCAATTAGAACTTGCCTCCTGACTCCCCAAAGCCTATCCACCATCTACAAGACACAAGTCAGGAGTGTGATGGAATACTCCCCACTTGCCTGGATGAGTGCAGCTCCAACAATACTCGAGGAGCTTGACACTATCCAGGACAAAGCAGCTGCTTGATTGGCACCACATCCACAAGTATCCACTCCCTCCACCACCGACGCTCAGTAGCAGCAGTGTGTACTATCTACAAGACACACTGCAGGCATTCACCAAAGATCCTCAGACAGCACCTTCTAAACCCACAATCACTTCCATCTAGAAGGACAAGGGCAGCAGATACATGGGAACACCACCTCCTGCAAGTTCCCTCCAATCACTCGCTACCCTTGTCGTGGAAATATACAACCGTACCTTCACTGTCACTGGATCAAAATCCATCCCTAAAGGCATTGTGGGTCTACCTGCAGCACATGGAATGCAACAGTTCAAGAAGGCAGCCCTCCATCACCGTCTCAAGGGGCAACTAGGGACGGGCAATACATGCTGGCCCAGCCAACGATGCTCGCATCCCATGAATGAATAAAAGAAAAATATATACCACCATTCCTTCAGTATCACTGAGTCAAAATGCTGGAACTCCCTCACTATCAGCACTGGGGGTGTCTCTACAACAAATGGCCTGCAGCAGTTCAAGAGGGCAGCTCACCATCACCTTCTCAAAGGCAACAGGAGATTGGCAATAAATGCTGGCTCAGCCTGCAGACCCTAAGGCCAATGATTTTTTTTTTAAATCCTAGGTTTTTGGATTATTAGTCCAGTGATATTACCACAACATGGTCATTTTCTATCTAGCCTCTCTTTTTAGGCTGGAGTAAGCCATTAAGAGGCAACGGGTAAAGGAAGACCAGAAAGTGACCCTGAAAATGCTCCTTCCCCTGGGATGCCATCGAGGTCTCTCCTCTCTTCCTACTGTGTAACCTCTCTCACTTACCTGGGTCTTGACTCCAATGGTTACACCATCAGGGGGCTGCTTTTAGTCCCCATCCTGGCCACTTTGTCTACTGGTGCTACTGAGATGCTGAGCAATCCAATTGGCCAGCAGCTCTCCATGGTGGGTAATCTGCCCATGTGACAGCTATAAGCCCACTTCTTTGAAGTGAGAAATGGATGAGGGCAGCAGTATCAGTGGGTATTGTCCCTCTCTGACTCTTCGGGTAGCTGGCTGGAAACTCTACCAGCTGAAAAACACCTCAAACTCCACGTTCCGTCTCAAGTCTGTGGTTCAAGATTCTCAGTTGTCCTGGCATTTCCCATTCTCAAACTCCTATTCCCATGATGTGGACGTGCCGGCGTTGGACTGGGATGGACAAAGCCATGGGACCAAGTTATGGTCTTTCAGGTTTGGATCATAAACAAGAACTCTGAAAGCTTGTGATTTCAAATAAACCTGTTGGACTATAACCTGGTGTTGTGCAACTTCTGACCATATTTCTACAAAGTGAATTGACAAAATCGATCCAGACGTCTTTTTTAAGACAAAGAACTCAAATCCCAGAAACAGCAAGTTCTAAATCGAGGATTTAGAAGTAAAATGCCTTGTAAATGTCTACTCATGAAGTTCTTATCCAATTTCCTTGTGGACGTTTCTATTGAACCTGCTCCCAAAGTCCTATCCGCAGCACATTCCAGACTGGAGTTTGACCAAATCCTCTAGCTTGGTGTTAAAATGTTAAATGTGGGTGACGGTTGTGAATGTACGGATGTGACACTGAGCCAAGTTCCTGATCAGGTATGGCATTACAGATCCCATTGCACTGTTTGAAGAAAAACAAGAGCTTTCTCTATGTGTCCTGGCCAATGTTCAACCTATACCATCCATCCAATCATAAAATACTGAGAATGCTAGAAAACTAAAATTAAAAAAAAAATGCTCAATGGGTTGGGCCAGTAGAGAGATAAAGAGAGTTAAATTTTCAGGTTGATAGCCTTACAAAGAATTGAAAAACGTTGCAAATATGACAGGTTTTAATTGAGAAGAGAGGCAGGGAAGGGTGAATGCACTTATACACAGACAAAGAATTAAGAGCAGGATTAGGCCCTTCAAGCCTACTCCTCCATTTGATAAGATCTTGGCTGATTTCCTTTTGTGTGTTGCCCTAACTCCACATTCCATTAGCCACAGACTCCATTGTTATTTTGAATCTTTTTTAATAATGCCTTAAAAATATTCAATGGCCCCTTTTTCAGTGCTCTCTGGGCACAAGGTGAATTGTGGCCCAGTGAGAGAAAAATATGTTAAAGATCTGTGGCAGAGTGGATGGCAGGAATGATTGATTGACCAATGGGATGACAATACAAGATTAAGGAGCGTGGTATCCAGACACATAAGGAAATCAAAGACGGGTCTGAACAAGGTGTGAATGGCAGCAGCAGAATCAATAACTTCAGAAGTGATCCAATTTTGAGTTTATGATCCAAAATTGTTGAACTCATTGTTGAGTTCAGAAGGCTGTAAAGATCTTAATCAAAAGATGAGGGGCTGCTCTTTGACATTGTGTTGAGCTTCATTGGAGTCAAAGACAGAGTGGGAGTGAAGCAAAGAGTTAAACATCCCTTTACACCATTAATGGACTTGCCATGGTCAAATCGATGGTTATGTGTGCTTCAACTGCAAGAGTTGGTTGGAAACCAATATGGGATGCCTTATTGATCTGAACACTGCAATCAATGATGTGGGAGTGACTGAGATCCTGAAATGATGCTCCCATGCCTCTGACAACAGATATGATAGATGCCTGGGGATGTGCCTGCATTACCCAGAGATTTGGCCAGTTTTTCTACCACTTTAGGGGCAATCCCTGGCTCCCATTCACCATCAAGTGACTTACACTTGAGTGAGGAGATTGAACAGCCAACTGTACGACTTTACTTCTCAATAACGTCAGCGTAGTCACCCGCTGAACACGCGCAGACATCCAATCACATCTTGCGAGATTCTGCCTGCGACTGGCAAATGGGATATTGTTACCCACCTCCAGAATTAGTCTGTACCAAGGTTTTAAAGATTCTTGATTTGGCTGGAATGCTAATACAGCGGATTGGAATGGTACCTGGACTGAAGCTGAGAGAGGTTGAAGTTCAGGGTGTGTGGTAGGTGCTGATACTAGCTACTATTAGTTCTGTTGGTTGGATTGATGCTAATGATGAAAGCACTGATTGCAATGCTGATACCTTAGCTGTAGATGGTGCCGTTGAACTCCCTAATGGTCTGAACAGAGCGACCATAGTCTCTGAGAACAATATAATTAATGTGCATGTTTGTATAGGTTACCGACATGTGTCCCTTATGTACCATTACAGTTAAGTGAGAATTTATACTAGATTAACAATCCTGTTACTACTTTGTGTTTCACACTTCAGTTGTTAAGATATGCAGCAAATGTAGGCCATTGAGCCCATCAGGTTTGCTCTGTTATTCAATGAAATCATGGCTGCCTTTTCCCCATTACTTTCCCATACTGATTAAAAATCAGTCTACCTTAGCTTTGAAATATACTCAACAATCCAACCTCCATGGTGAAGAATTACACAGGTTCACTACCCTCTCAGAAAAAATTTCACCTCATCCCTGTCTTAGACAGGTGACCATCTTCTGAGATTTGTCCCTCTGGTGCTAGATTCTCCCACAAGAGTAAACACTCTATCCACATCTCCCCTGTCAAGACCCCTAAGAACGTTTCAATAAAGTCACCTCTCGTTCTTTGAAACTCCAATGAGTACAAGTCCAACTTACTCAACATCTCATCATAAGACAAACACTCCATACACGGAATCAATATAATTAATCTTCTGTTTCCAATGCCATTATGCCTTTCCTTAGATAAAGGGACCAAATCTGTTCATTGTGTACTGGAATTTGATGTGGAATTTGATTTTGATTTATTGGAGTCACATGTGCCTATGTACAGTCAAACATTTTGTGTTGCATGCAGTACATCATAGCAAACAAGGACATACAGATCATAGGGTGTTTAGACATAGCAAGGTGTACAAGGTTACGGCTGCACAGGAGGTGCATGAAAGCAAGATCAACATTATTTGAAGTTAGAGAGGTCCATTCAACAATCTAATAACAGCAGGGAAGAAACTGTTCTTGAACCTGTTGGTGCATGTGTTCAAGGTTCTGTATCTTCTGCCTGACAGAAGAGAACATTACTGGGGTGGGAGGGGTCTTTGGTGATGTTGGCAGCCTTTCCACAGCAATGAGAAGTGTAAATAGAGTCCATGGATGGAAGGTTGGCTTCCATGCTGGTCTGGGCACACCACTTTCTGTAGTTTCTTACGGTCCTGGGCAGAGCAATTGCCGTACCAGGCCATTATGCACTCAGACAGTATGCTTTCGATGGTGCATACGTAAAAGTTGGTCAGAGTCATTACGGACATGCTGAATTTCCTAAGCTGCCTGAAGAAGTATTGACTCATGTCTTGTTTAATTTAAGCAATACTTCTCTATTTTTGTATTCCATTCCCTATGAAATAAAAGCCAACAGTCCACTCGCCTTCCATATTACCTGGTGAACTTGGATACTAGTTTTTTGTGAATCAATCATGAGGAGCCTCAAATCCCTCTGTGCTGCAGCTTTTTCTGAATAAATAATATTCAGCTCCTCTATTCTTCCTGCCAAAAAGCATAGCCGTACATTTCCCATATTATATTCCACTTGCAAGTTGATGCCCACTCACTTAACCTGTCTATATCCATCTGCAGATGCTTTATAACATCCTCAACACTTGCCCTCCCAAAGCTAGCTACAGTAGATTCACCTTCCTCATCCATAACATTAATATATGTTGTAAATAATTGAGGCCCCAACACTGATCCCTGTGACAGTCAACTAGTTACAGGTTACAGTCCTGAAAATGGCACCACCAACCTTATTGTAACTCTCTGCCTGCTAAACCTCTTTCCACATTGTTATACTACTCCCAACACCTGGGGCTCTTTTCTAAGTCACCTCATGTATGCCACTTTATCAAACTCCTTTTAGAAATCCAAACCTATTACATCCACTGTTTCTCCTTTATCTATCCTACCTGTTACCTCTTCAAAGAATTCCAATAAATATGCCAGACATGATTTTCCTTTCATGAAGCCATGCTGATTCTGCTTGATTAGACTATATATTTCTCAATGTTCTGCTATTAATTTCTTAAACATGGATGGAGACTGAATAGGTTGGGGTTATTTTCCCTGGACCATCGGAGGCTGAGGGGAGACTTTACAGAGCTTTATAAAATCATGTGGGGCATGGATAAGGTGAATAGCCAAGGTCTTTTTGCCAGGCTAGGGGAGTTCAAAACTAAAGGGCATAGATGTAAGGTGAGAAGGGAAAGAATAAAAAGGGACCTGGGGGCAACTTTTTTCACACAGACGGTGGTGCATGTATGGAATGTGCTGTGAGAGGAAGTGGTGGAGGCTGGTACAATTACAACACTTAAAAGACATCTGGATGGGTATATGAATAGGAAGGGTTTAGAGGGATATGGGCCAAATGCTGGCAAATGGGACTAGATTAATTTAGGATATCTGGTCGACATTGAAGAGTTGGATTGAAGGTTCTGTTTCTATGCTTTACAGCTCTATGACTCTTAACATTTTCTCAATGACAGATATTAAATTAACTGGCCTATAGTTACAAATCAGAAATTGCTGGAAAAGCTCAGCAGGTCTGAGGAGGGTCACTCGACCCAAAATGTTAACTCTGATATCTCTCCACAGATGCTGCTAAATGTGCTGAACTTTTCCAGCAATTTCTGTTTCTATTTTTAATTTACAACATCCGCAGTCCTTTCAGTTTTAATTTAGCCTATAGTTACCTGCTTTTGTCCTCTTCCCTTTTTGAACGAGGATGTTACATTGGCAGTTTTGCAATACTTTTGCACTTCTCCAGAATCTAAGGATTCCTGGAGGATGACGACCAGTGTATCCATTATGTTTGTAGCTACTTCCTTTAAAATCCTAGGATGAAACCCATCAGAACCTCATCAGACCTAGTGGCCTTTAGCCTCATTAGCTTCACTAGTATTTTATCTCTAATTGTATTTATTTCCTTCCCCCAATCATTAGCCTCTTATTACTTTGTATTTTTAGAATGGAATTAGTGTCCTCTACCACGAAGACTGATGCAACGTATTTAGGCAGCAAGTATTCTGCCATTTCCTCATTCCCCATTATTATTTATCTAACCTCATTCTCTAGGGATGATAAGTTCAATTTGGCCTCTGTCTTACTTTTCAAATATTTTAAAAAGTTCTTACTGTTTGTTTTTATTTGCCAGTTTACACTCAAAGTGTATTTTCTCCCTCTCTATGTGTTTTTGGCCATCTTTTGTTGGCTTTTAATACTTTTCCAATTCTCTGGCTTACCAATAATATTTGCCGCATTGTATGTTTTATTTTTAAATTTCAATTTGATACAATCCTTAACTTCTTTGATTAAATATGGTTGGTTTCTTAGAATCCTTCTTCATGACTGGGATCGAATTTTTGTCGTAAGTTGTAGCCAATTTCCTGAAATGTCTGCCATTGTTCCTCAACTGTCTTTTCTGCTTAATTCCTTTCCCAATCCACTCTAGTCAGCCACATCTTTATTTATGTTGACCACAGTTGTTTTGACCCAAATTTCTCACTCTTAAACTGAATGCTAAATTCTATTATGGCATGAGCATTGTTCCCTGGGGAGCCTTTTATTCTGAAATAATCTATGCCTGATTACACAATACCAGATCCAAAATAGCCTGACCCCATTGAAAATAAACATTCTCAAAGTTCACAACCAAATAATTTAGACTATAGATTTCATTTTAATGCCAACTACAAGCTGTAAACTAAATTAGGTGAAATTAAGTTTGCACAACTCAAAGATTTAGATATTTCCTTACCCAACAAATGCATGCACTCGGCAGCTCTAGAGAGGATCAGGGATTAAGTCCTGGCTTTCTGACTGACATTGCTTCCTTAATCAGGAGTCAGTTAGCTCAGTCAATCAGATAGCTGGTTTGCAATGTAGAGTTATGCCAACTTTATGGATTCAATTCCTGCACAGGTTGAGGCTAACATAAAGGACTCAGCTTCTCCCTTTGACTGAGGTGTGGTGACCCTTTGGTTTCAGTAACACCAGGGGTCTCTCTCTAATGAGAGAGCAGGCTGATAAGATTATGGTGATTTTACCTCTTATTCAACAACACCTCAAACTAACTGATTGTTCATCTTGTCTGGGATGCTTTTTAATGTTCTACACAAATCAGTTGTCTTATTTAACTGTTCATAAAGATTTTTATGACAAAAGAATGGGAGTAGGGCATTCAGCTCATTAAGCCTGTTCCAACACTAATCCGTTAGATCAATCAAGGCTGGAACAAACTCAAACTCCATTTAAGCCCTTCGTTTGGTAACTCCTTTTGACAAAAAGGAAGCCATCTTTTGATGTGAACATATTGGTATTTGCTAGCATTTCCCACAATTTGATTTTTTGTTATTCATTCACAGAATGTGGGCATCTTTGACTAGGCCAGCATTGTTGTCTAGTGTTAACCACTTTGGACATTGGTATGGGTCTGGGGTTACATCTAGGTCTGACCAGGTAAGGATGATAGACTTCCTTCCCCAAAGGGCATTAGCCAACCAGATGGGTTTTCCTGACAAATGCCAAATGGTCATCATGAGACTTTTGTTGAACTCAAACTCTACCATCTGCCATGTTGGGATTTGAACCCAAGTCCCCAGAATGTTACCTGGGCACCTGGATTAACAGCCCAGTGATAATATCACTAGGCCATCACCCATCTCCATTGCTGAAACACTGAAAGCCAAAGGTAGGAATGTATTATTTGTATTTGATATATTTTGGTAAATTGTGCTCATTTTGTCGTAATACCAGCTCCCAATTGTACCTTTCCTAATGAGTTATCTCTTTTACATCCTCTTATTGCTCCACTAACTCCTCACTAGGACACAGACTTTTTGATTTCTGCATCATTTAGAGGTCAACACATTTAAAATTCTCCCCTCATCTTTCTATACTTTCTACCCTATTACTTAATCACCTGAACATAATATACACGTTCACCACCTCCCTCCGTAAAAGCTTCAGAATCATAGAATCCCTATAGTGTGAAAGCAGGCCATTTGGCCCATCAGATCTACACCAATCCTCTGAAGGCCATCCCACCCAGGCCCACCCTATCCCTGCACTTTGCATGGCTAATCCACCCAGCCTGTATAGCCCTAGGCACCATGGGTAATTTAGCATGGCCAATCCACCTAACCTGCGCAGATTTGGAACCAGAGAAAACTCATGGGGCACAGGGAGAACATGCAAACTCCACACAGATGGTCACCCGAGGCTGGAATCAAATCTGGGTCCCTGGCGTCATGTAGCAGCAGTGCTAACCACTGAGCCACTGTGCCACTCCTTCAAGCTGCTTGTATCAATGATGAGGTGAGAAGTTAAATCCAGGTCTTAGACTACCTTACCGCTGGGACAAATATCTATTGAGTTTGGCAGCAAACAACCTTTAGAGCTTTAAAGGGTTTGATTGTATATCTACAGTTTTACAAATACATCAGTTTCCACCTTTCCCTCAGGACCTTTTCCCTTTCCAGAAACCAACTCCCACAGGGGTCAATCTCAGCTCTTTCTTCCTGTATCAACCAAATAAAGAGAAACAGAGGCTGCCCACCATGGGCATTGTAACATTAACCAAAAACCGAAATGGAAAAGCTAAGGGAAATAAATCAAAATATCATTTGTGGAGACATAACATGAACGAAATAATTCAATGAGACCAACAATGAAAACTCACAACCTCCTACCCTCCAGTGGTAAAACATCCCAACCTATCCAGTCTATTTTTATTACTCAAACCCTCCATTCCTGGCAACATCCTGGTAAATCTTCTCTGAAACATCTCCAATTATTAACCTTCTTATAGCAGCGCGACCAGAACTGCACACAACACTCCAGAAGAGGCCTCATCAACATGCTGTACAACCTCAACATGACACCCCAACTCCTATACTCAAAGGTCTCAGCAATGAAGGAATTCTTAACCACCCTGTCTACCTGTGATACAAGTTTCAAAGAATTATGTGCCTGAAACCCTTGGTCTCTCTGTTTGACAGCACTAGCCAGGGCCCTACCATTGATTGAATAAGTCCTGCCGTTGTTTGGTTTACCAAAATGTAATACCTCACATTTATCCAAATTAAATTCTATCTGCCACTCCTTAACCCAATGACCCACCATACCACCAATTTTGGTGACATCTGCAAACTTGCTAACCATGCCTCCTATATTCTCCAGACTTTGAGTTCACAACTTAGAATCATAGAATCCTTACAGTGTGGAAACAGGCCCTTCGGCCCAACAAACTCCACACTGAACCTCAGAGCATCCCACCCAGACCCATCCCCCTGTAACCCACCTAATCTACACATACCTGTACACTACAGACAATTTAGCATGGCCAATCCACCTAGCCTTCCTTCATGACTGTGACGATAACACTTCAAAAGCACCTCACTGGCTGCAAACGACTTTGGGACCACTGAACCCTCTGATAGATGCTGTGTATAAATATTTTCTCTTTCTCTTTGTAGGTGGGTAACAGGGAAGAACAGGTTTGGATCAGCCAATATGCACTCCCAGATCAAAAAGCCACCCATGTTGACTCTCTGGGCTTTGCCCTGTGAAGAGTAGGCACTGGAAAGGGGCAGTGGAGTGGCCCACAGGGGGCAAATACCCAATTTGAGTCAGTGCTCATCTGTGCATCTCAAAGGGAGCAAAACAAATTTGAGTCAAGCTGCTGTTGTTTGCTATCGGACAGCTACGCTCTAAGGTTAAGCATGTGGTTGTTAGAGTCTGTGCAGCTGTTGGACAATCTCCATACACAAACAAGACATGGAAACTTTCTGGAAGGCTCAGTACCTGACAGACTGACTTTGGATTCACTTGTGGGTTGGCCATCTCACCTACTTTGTAATTTTCCTTCCAGTTCCTCCACAAGCTCTTCTCAAACACTCCGATGTAACTTCTGCCACAGGGCATGAAATAATTAGCCCTAAATGTCCATTTAAATGCAGCAGACGACCCTTTTAACTTTTTAAATTCTCTATAATAATTGTGGGAGGCATTGCTTTAAAGCATTAGACACAGTAGCACAAACTAACTGGAAATCTACATCAATTTGGGGTTTGCTAATAGCATGTCATTGTTAAACACAACATTGACTGGAAATCTGAAGGAAAATCGCTGCTGCATTTCTTCAATTTTTTTTAAAATGGAGATTATTTATTTTTACGGTCTGAACACTCTATGTTTCCATGACGTCGACACACATGTGTTGCTGATTGTGAAAGCAGGCATGTTATAAATGTCTTTGGCGTGAGAGGAGGTATAATCACTTGCAGCTCCTGCAGTGAGGATTCTCAGCCAGCCTGCTCTGTCTCTGCATGTTCTGAAACCTGGCCATGACTTTCCAGGTCTCATTTGGTCAAGATGGGAGAGCAAAGTGTGTGCCAGGGACCTGTAGGTGTCCGGTAGATTCAATGGGCCCAGGAGACAAGATAGGGAGGGTTCAGGCCCCCCAGGGAAAGCATGGGAGAGTTGCAGAGGTCAGCCAGAGACGAGCAAAGGGGAAGGTGACCTCTTTGTGGGGGTGGGGATGTTCTGATGCGGGTAGTGATGGATGACATCATACCCCACCCCACCCTTTCCGGCTTTTCATGGCTTCCTCACTCTTTCCCAGATTCTCGCACCAAGCCTATTATGGTGTGGGCTGCATGATGTTCAGGGCAATCACCTTGGTAACAAGTTCGATTGACTGTTACTTACAAACGCATACAGTCATAGAGCTCCACAGCACGGAAACAGACCATTCAGTCCATCTTGTCCATTCTGTCCAGATATCCCAAATTAATCTAGTCCCATTTGCCAGCATTTGGCCCATATTCCTCTAACCCTTTCGTATTCATATACCCATCCAGACACATTTTAAATGTTGTAATTGTACCAGCCTCCACCATTTCCTCTGGCAGCTCATTGCATACATGCACCACCCTCTGTGTGAAAAAGTTTCTCCTCAGTTTCCTTTTAAATCTTTCCCCTCTCACCTTAAACCCCCATGCCCTCTAGTTTTGGACTCTGGGGAAAAGACCTTGGCTATTCACCATATCTATGCCCCCCATGATTTTGTAAACTTCTATAAGGTCACCCCTCAGCCTCCGACGCTCCAGGAGAAACAGCCCCTGCCTACTCAGCATCTCCCTATAGCTCAAACCCTCCAAACCTGGCAACATCCTTCTAAATATTTTCTGTACCTTTTCAAGTTTTGCAACATCCTTCCTATAGCAGGGAGACCAGAATTCTAACTGAAAATTGGCAAGCATGCCATTCAATTCCTATTGCATCATGGGAGACAGTTCAGAGTCAGATGGAAACTGATGTGCTGTATACCACTCACCCTTTACAATGCCCCTCCTCCCCACCATAGTGTACAGTCATGGTTCAGAAGGGGATAAAGTCATTTTACATTAACCTCACCCATGCACTGATATTGCACACAGGCTAAGGGTGGAGGTAAGAAGTCCAACCTTAGTATCCTGGCCAACTCCTTTAAGTCTTCGGGCATTATACCTGACTAAATGGAGTTATGCTTATTGCGATTATTGAACATAAGAACATAAGAACATAAGAACTAGGAGCAGGAGTAGGCCGTCTGGCCCTTCGAGCCTGCTCCGCCATTCAATAAGATCATGGCTGATCCTTTCGTGAACTCAGATCCACTTACCCGCGTTCTCACCGTATCCCTTAATTCCTTTATTGTTCAAAAAAAATCTACATTTTCTTTAAAAACGTTTACTGAAGTAGCGTCAACTACTTCACTGGGCAAGGAATTCCATAGATTAACAACCCTCTGGGTGAAGAAATTCCTTCTCAGTTCAGTCCTAAATCTGCTCCCTCTAATCTTTAGGCTATGCCCTCTTGTCCTAGCTTCACCTGCCAGTGGAAACATCCTCTCTACTTCTATCTTATCTATTCCCTTCATAATTTTATATGTTTCTATAAGATCCCCCCTCAATCTTCTGAATTCCAATAAATATAATCCCAATCTACTCAGTCTCTCCTCATAAGCCAACCCCCTCAACTCCAGAATCAACCTAGTGAACCTCCTTTGCACCCCCTCCAGTGCCAGTACATCCTTTCTCAAGTAAGGAGACCAAAACTGCACACAGTACTCCGGGTGTGGCCTCACCAGCACCTTGTACAGCTGCAACATAACCTCTCTGCTTTTTATTTCAATCCCTTTAGCAATGAAGGACAAAATTCCATTTGCCTTCCTAATTACTTGTTGTACCTGCAGACCTACCTTCTGTGATTCACGCACAAGGACACCCAGGTCCCTCTGCACAGCAGCATGCTGCAACTTTTTACCATTCAAGTAATAATCCTTTTTACTATTACTCCTACCAAAATGTATGACTTCACATTTATTTACATTGTATTCCATCTGCCAGACCTTTGCCCACTCACTCAATGTATCTATGTTCCTCTGCAAAGTTTCACAGTCCTCTGCACACTTTGCTCTGCCACTCATCTTAGTGTCATCTGCAAACTTTGACACCCTACACGTGGTCCCCAACTCCAAATCAGCTATATAAATTGTAAATAATTGCGGTCCCAACACCGATCCCTGAGGCACATCACTAGTCACTGACTGCCAGCTAAAATAGCACTCATTTATCCCCACTCTTTGCTTCCTGTTAGTCAACCAATCCTCTATCCATGCTAATACTTTACCCTTAATGCCATGCATCCTTATCTTATGCAGTAGCCTCTTGTGCGGCACCTTGTCAAAGGCCTTTTGGAAGTCTAGGTACACCACATCCACTGGGTTCCCATTGTCCACCTCGAGAAGAAACCCTCACGCTACCTAAGAACACAGCGTCTTCCACAGAAACTCTATAATAGTACACCCCTGCCGCTAATCATTAGATGGACCCAAGACAAAGCAGAGACAAAATAGGGTTGGTGTTAGTGAGATGTGTCAAACTGTACCACACTCCGGTAAATGTAGCAAATTCCACAAGGTGTCAGCAATCAGCATCCAGGAAACTAGATCAACAAGGTCAGCCCTTAGTCTTCTTCACTCGAAGGAATCATTGATGCCATTCTCAGCAGACCCTTCTGAAGAAGGCCAGAAGGACAGCATATTCAGATGGAAAGGTAAGGGGCAACATTATCAAAGAACAAAATGGCTTCTTGTCCAGTCACCATGGAAACTGACCTTGCTTTGCAAGGTGAGATCTCAAGGGAGGAATCAAATACTGCAAGTCTGCTTCTGATTATCAGATTTTCTATTGTGTCCCACCTCAATTTTGCATTGCTTGCCCCTCCCTAGCTGCCTTTGAGAAGGCAGTAGTGAGCTGCCTTTTTGAACCGCTTCGGTCCATATCTTATTGGTTGACCCACAGTGCCCTTAGGAAGGGAATTCCAGGATTTTGACCCAGCAACAGTGAAAGAACAGCCTTGGAGGGGAAAATGAAGGGGATGGTGCTCCCATGTATCTGCTGCCCTTGTCCTTCTAGATGGAAGTGGTCATGGGTTTGAAAGGTGCTGTCTGAGGATCTTTGGTGAATTTCTGCAGAGCATCTTGTAGATGGTACACACTGCTGCTACCGAGTGTCAATACGGAGGGAGTGGATGCTTGTGGATGTGGTGCCAATCAAGCGGCTGCTTTGTCCTGGATGGTGTCAAGCTTCTTGAGTGTTGTTGGGGCTGCACGCATCCAGGCAAGTGGGGAGTATTCCATCACACGCCTGACTTGGACAGGCTTTAGAGAGTCAGGGGGTGAGTTACTCACTGCAGGATTCCTAGCCTCTGTCTGATTTGCTCTTACAACCTCTGTATTTATAGGCCAAGTCCAGTTCAATGCCTCGTCAATGGTAACCTCCAGGATATTGATAGTGGGGCATTCAGTGATGGTAGTTCCATTGCATGTCAAGGGGCAGTGGTTAGATTCTCTTTTGTTGGAGCTAGTCATAGCTTGACATTTCTGTGGTGTGAATGTTACTTGCCACTTGTCAACCCAAGCCTGGATATTGTCCAGATCTTGTTGCATTTGAGCATGGACTATTTCAGTATCTGAGGAGTTGCAAATGGTGCTGAACGTTGCGCAATAATCCATGAACATCCCCACTTCTGACCTTATGATGGAGGGTGGGTCATTGATGAAGCAGCTGAAGACATTTGGGCCTAGGACACCACCCTGAGGAACTCCTGCAGAGATGTCCTGGAGCTGAGATGACTGACCTCCAACAACCACGACCATCTTCCCATTGTGCAAGTACACATCTCTTGCATTATTGCTAGCATGTTGCCAGGGCCTAAAGCCTTTGCAATACCCAGCACCTCAAACTGTCTCTTGATATCACATGAAGTGAAACGAATTGGCTGAAGACTAGCATGGATCTTCCACTCTGCGCTTCTGGCTGAAGATTGTTGCAAATGTTTCAGCCTTACCATTTGTGCTATGTGCTCGGCTCTTCCATCATTGGTGATGGGGATATTTGAGGAGACTCCTCCTCCAGAGAGTTGTTTAATTGTCCACCACCATTCACAACTGGATGTGGCAGGACTGCAGAGCTTAGATCTGATCCGTTGATTGTGGGATCACTTAGCTCTGTCTATCACTTGTTGCTTTCGCTGTTTGCCGTGCAAGTAGTCCTGTTTGCTGGCTTCACCAGATTGAAACCTCATCTTCAGCTATGCCTGGTGCTTCTCCTGGCATGCCTGCCTGCAATCTCCATTGAACCAGGGTTGATCCCCTGGTTTGATGGTAATGGTTGAGTGGGGGATATTCCGGGTCATGAGGTTACAGATTGTGCTGGAGTACAATTCTGCTGCTGTTGATGGCCCACAGCGCCTCGTGGATGCCCCGTCTTGAGTTGCTTGATCTGTTCGAAGTCTGTCCCCTTTAGCACAGTGATAGTGCCACACAATACGATGGAGGTCATTCTTAAAGTGAAGGTGGGACTTTGTCTCCACAAGGACTGTGTGATGGCCACTGTCATGGACAGATGCATCAGCAGTTGGCAGATTGGTAAGGATGAGCTTGAGTATGTTTTTCCCTCTTGCTAGTTCCTGCATCACCTGCTGCAGACCCAATCTAGTAGCTATGTCCTTTAGGGCCTGACCAGCTCGATCAGTAATACTGCTGCTGAGCCACTCTTAGTTGTGGACACTGAAATCCCCCACCCACAGTACATGCTGCACCTTTGCTACCTTCAGTGCTTCCTCCAAGTGTTGTTCAACATGGTATTCATCAGCTGAGGGAGGGGCACGTATTCTCCACATGTGCTATGATGTAATATTAGATTTAATGTGTTGAAATTTACTCATTGTTCCTTAAGAGGTTTGAGTGCTTGTTGGTCAATAGCCAACAGAGGAATGCAACTGGGGCCTCTCTTTGCCTGGTGCTATGAATGTTCTGTTAACAAGTCATGGCCCGCTGATATAACAGGAGTCGATGACCCACAGTATACACAGATCAGTTTGTTGTGCTGGAACCCAATGCAAGGTTTGCAGGGCCAATGGATTCAAAATGTTTGCACTCAGAACCAAAGCAGGAAGTGAGCGGAGATGTTTGCAACAACTTGATAAAGAGATAGCTGTAGCTGAGAGACTGGAGAGTGGGTTTCGCATCTCCAACAAGAATCGAGCAGACTTAAGGCAATTGGAAAGAGGAACAGCTTTGAGGGGTAGCTTTGCCAATTGTGATTAAATATCCTCCTGGACTTTCAGCATTCTACTTAATTTACCCCACTCTCCAGCTATTATTTAGGCACCACATCCATCGTTGTGACACACTGCCTTCCACTAATGCCAATTGGAAAGTAAGACAAGATCCATTAGGCCAATGGATGAGGTTTGATTCTCAGCCTAACAACTACTTTTTGTTCCCATTTTCAATCCTGGTCAAGAGAACTGTTAAGAGGAAATGACAATTTTTTTTGTGCCCAATGGTTTTCCTCCAGGGTCACACACAAAGCAGTCTCCTGGAACTTGTTCCGCAATTCCTGGGGACTCCAGGCCAGGTTCTGGTGAATCCTTGTCTGGCAGCAAGTTGTTGTGAGCTGGAAGGTACTGCCTGAAGGAATGGAGGAACAGATTCAAACTTTCTGAAAGGGAAATAGGGGAGAAGGAGACACTTTAGAAGCCATTTGGAACCATTGTACTCTTACAAACAATTTACAAAAGAGTGACACAATTAGACTCACACCCATCCTGTTTCCTCATGGCCCCACAATCTTCTCATTTCGAGGAATATGTGCAGGAGGACACATGAAAAGAGGAGAGGGAGAAGTGCGTTGAGATGCTGGAGTCAAGCCACCACAGACCCAGAGGGGCCATGGCTGAATTGCAAGAGCAGACATGTTGGGCTAATTCTGCCATAAGAACCTCAGCTGGTGCAGGAAGTGAGCTGTGCTGTTGGCATCACTTGGCAATGCAAACCAGTCAACTGAGCTAACCAACAGCCATGACCCCGGCCCCTCTGATTAAAAATCTGATGGTCTAGCAAATGAGTGATCCAGGTGGAGGCTGGTGGATAAGGGGAGGGTCTATTGGTAATGTTGCTAGACGAGCAATCCAAAGTCCAGAATGTTTTTGCGTGATGGGTTGAAATCCAGCCATGAAATTTGAATTCAGCATTAAAGGAACAAGCTCACCAACCATTTTTTCAAGGGTAATTAGAGATGGGCAATAAATGCTGGCCCGGCTAGACATGCCCATTAAAAGGAAAAGATATCACTGGGTTGGTTGCCTTGGAATCATAGAATCCCTACAATATGATGTGGAGGTGCCGCTGTTGGACTGGAAAGAGGCCATTCAGCCCACTGAGTCCACACTAAGCCTGCAAAGACCATCCCATCCAGACACATCACTCTACACTATCTCTGTTACCCTGCATTTCCCATGGCTAATCCACCTAGCCTGCACACCCCTGGACACTGTGGGCAATTTAGCACGGCCATTCCACCCTAACCTGTACATCTTGGGACTGTGGGAGGAAACCAGAGCACCCAGAGGGGACCCACACAGACACTGGGAGAATGTGCACACAGACAGTCACCTGAGGGTGGAATCTAATCTAGTTCCCTGGTGCTGTGAGGGAGCAGTGCTAACCACTGAGCCACCATGCTGTCCCACACCATGTTAGTTTTCTTGTGATACTCCAAATTTAAGAAAAGGCCAATTAGGAGCGAAGATTAATGGTGGAGGTACTGTCTTTCAGACGAAACTTTAAATCCAGACTCAGCTTGCTTTACCTAAGGGATTTAAAAGACCTTTAGACACTTCTGAAGGACAGTAAAGGTATTCTGCCCAATGTTCTGGCTGTGATTGTAACTGCTGCTAATGCGTATAGACAGATTTCAGCACCATTGACTATCGCAACATACTTCAGAGCAGTCGCAGTAAATGTAGAAATTGATTGACTTAGAGCCAATGTGTTAGTGATCAAATTAACTATTATGAGGTGTTGGTTGAGGAATAAATATTGACCAGCATACCAGGGAATTCTTCCCAGTCCTTCTCTGAAATAGTGCTTTGGGATTCTTCGTGTGTCCCGAAGAAGGCAGTGAGGAATTTAACGTCTCATCTGAAAGACAGCATCTTCTGTGGACTGCCCTGATGCCAGGATAACTTTCCTTAGATAAAGGGATCAAAAATGTTCACTGTATTCCAGCTGAGATCTTTTACACTTTTATACATCATTCCCTTTGCAATTAAGGCTATTATCTCACATGCCTTCCTTATTCCCTGTTTAATTTGATGCTAGCTTGTTGTGACCTTCATTAGAGTCGGTGTGAGATCCCAGAGTCAAGCCCCACCCCAACATCTTTGTCATTCAGTCTCTCCCACCCTTTACCTCATCTCTACCTCTTTCTTCCCATGCCACCTTCTCAAAGGATAAAACCCATCAGACTTCTACTTCCAGCAAAAACAGAAATCACTGGAGAAACTCAGACGGTCTGGCAGCATCTGTGGAGACAGGAAGCAGAGTTAACGTTTCAGCTCCAGTGACCCTTCTTGCAAACTTCCACCTCCCTTCAGCTCTGGGGAAGTCACATTCAACACAAAACCTTTACTCTGTTTTTAAAAAAAATCTCTTTGCAGATGCTGTCAAACCTGTTGAGTAATTCCAGCACATTGCCTCTCATCAGACCCACTGACAAGCTCACGCTGAGCATAGATGTCAGATTTCTATCCCCCACTGAATCACACATGCAACAGCTTCACAGTTGCCTTGAGCAAGACCAGTTTTTTTAAAACTGAATTCAGCTTCTCTTGAGTGTTAGTTTGAACTCATAATGCACTGGATTTTCGGCGTCCATCTCCCAGGCTTACTCAATCCAATACCTAACCACTGCGCCACCAGCCAGTATTTAGATAAACAGCATGGTTATAAACCACTGACTTGAAGCTGTCTCTCAGTGCAGTTAATTTGAAGCACTGTGTACATAATGTAGAGACACTAGCCAACCAGCAGGGTCTAACAGGGTAAAAATTCAATCACATCATTCAATTCAGTTTATGAATGCAAACAAGCCTACAGGGCTTGTCTGTGAGCCAGACATTTGTTATTCTCTCAAAATATTGGCCATAGAATAATATTTTCTTATGGTCAATCTGACCTGGGTGTGGGGCAAGGCAGAGTGTTAACCTCAGCTCCACTAGGCTCTGGAAAGGAGAGTAATGGGAATTGAGCTGTTTTTTTTATGTTGTAACAGGAGGTGAGCCTGCATAGTTCCCTGAGGGTAATTCATTGGTTTCTAAACTGCCCCTCAAGACACGGCCTTGACCTGACCAAGTTTTTTTAAATAATGTGTGTATGAATGGCACCAATTGTTGTATCAAATAAGGAGGACTGGGCTGGTTCAGTTACATTGTGGTCAACTGTGTTACGTAGGATGCTAAAGGGGACTGATAAAGTCATGATAAAGTAGATACAGAACACGTGCTTCCCCTTGTGGGTCAATCTACAATGAGAGGTCATGGGTTTTAGGATAAGGGGTAGCAGATTTAAAACAGAGATGAGGAAAAATTACTTCTCTCAAAGGGTCATGACTCTATGGAGTGCGGTGAGTGGTGGGACTTTGAGTAAATTAAAGGAGATGGTAGGCAGATTGTTAACTCGTAATGGGTGAAGGGTTATGGGGAGTGGACAGGAAAGTGGAATTGAAGCCAAGATGAGATCAGCCATGATTGTATTGAATGGCAGAGCAGGCTCGAGGGGCTGAATGGCCTACTCTTACTCCTCGTTCTTATGTTCTAACTGATGACTTTCTCTTTCTTTTGGCACTGTGGCGTCCTGTAGCTCTTAACGGCAGGGATCCAGGAACACACACCTGGTGCATGTTGGGAATATTGTCTGGATGTATTGTTGGGCAGTGCTTCTAGGTTTGTTTGACCCCTTCGCCCCAAATCCCCACCCCCAAACAGCTACCTGTTTTCGAGTGTGTTGTTCCATGCTGGTCTTACTCTGATCAAAGGCTAAGACTGAGATAAGGGCTCTGCAGCTAGAAACTTAGTCAACTTTGACTCTTCTCTCTTCAGGCAAGCTGATACTTGGCTGAGGGAACTTTGCTGGCAGCCTAGTCTCCAACAGATCTGACGTGTGTGCTTGGATAGTGAAATATTGATCACTTATACTACATCAGAAGACCTGGGCAGCACAGTGGCTCAGTGGTTAGCACTGCTGCCTCACAATACCACAGACCTGGGTTTGATTCCAGTCTCGGGTAACTGTCTGTGTCGAGTTTGCATGTTCTCTGGGTTTCTGCTGGATGCTCTGGTTTCCTCCCACAGTGCAAGGTAGGTGATTGGTCATGCTAAATTACCCATAGGGTTCAGGGATGGGAAATGTAGGGGGATGGGTCTGGGTCAGATGCCCTTTAGAAAATCGGTGTGGACGTGTTGAGTTGAGTGGCCTGTTTCTACACTGTAGGGTTTCTATGTTATTTTAACTCCAAATGGCTTACAGTGGGACATACCTGGTCTAAGTGAGGAAGAAGAAACAGACACAGAGAGTGATAGTGAAACTCAGCAGGTCTGGCAGCGTCTGTAGAGAGAGAGAAAAACAGAGTTAACATTTTCAGTCTGGTATGATTCTGAAAATGTTGTGCTTCAATGGTACCATTCCCAACATCCCAACAACTGTCGTAATACAGGGTAGCAGAATCCGCACAAAGCAAGCTTCCCGTAGATAGCAATTTGACACTTGTGACTTTTTTTGTTTATTCTCTCGTGGGATGTGAGAGTCACTGCCTGGGCCAGCATTTATTGCCCGTCCCTAGTTGCCCCTTGAGAAGGTGGGGGTGAGCTGCCTTCTTGAACCGCTGCAGTCCATGTGCTGTAGGTAGACCCACAATGCCATTAGAGAGGGAGTTCCAGGATTGTGACCCAGTGATGCTGGATGAGTGATACATTTTGGGCAGGATACCTGAAGGAAACGCCCCCCTCCCGGTCGTCTCCAAAACAGTACCATAAGACTTTTACATCCAGCAGACAGGCCCCCCACATCACTTTGAAAGCTCGTGTATGGGAATGCATCCCCATTGGCAGAGAAGGCAGTGCTGTAGTGGCAACGTGACTGGACAAGTAAACCAAAGACCCCAGTTAATGTTTTGGGGCAATAGTTTGAATCCCGCCATAACAGATGGCAAAATTTGAATTAATCATTAAAATCTGGAAGTAGAATTTGGCCAATTGGCAACTGCAAGTATAACACCCATCTGGTTTATTAATGATCCCATGTGGCAGGATATCTGCTCCTTGAGACCCACAACAATAAGATTAACTCTCAATTACCCTCCGAAACAGTCCAGAGAGTCCATCTGTTCGCGGACAATGAATGATGCCTATATCCCACGCATGAATGAAAGGAAAGACACTGCACCAAAGCATTCGGAATTGTGTACTAAAGTTGCAAGATTGCATCTTGAACTGACAGCATTCTGGACTTGGAAGCAAAATCTGTGGCACACCGACACTGTCTTAAAGCTCCTAGTGTACATGTACCTATCCAAATATAGCCACTCAATGAACTGCTGATCCTGAATCAAAAACAAGCCCATAACACGAGAGCAGGTAGTATCAGGCCAAGCAGCATCATAGGAGCA
>NC_063340.1:86806201-86820896 GCF_021869965.1 Rhincodon typus
CTTTATGACCTAAAGCTTTGTGTACAGAGCACACTTTCAAAATTTGTGAACAAGACAAAACCTGGGAGGCTAAGACCAGACGGAGGGCTCTGCAGCTCTCCAGAGTTGTAAACTGTGAGGAGGACAATGTAGAACTTCAAAAGGACGTAGACAAGTAGAAGCGTGCAGGGCAGATTATGTTCAATGGAGAAATGTGAGGGGATTCATTTTATTGAGAACATGCAAAGACAATATAAAGGGCTCAATTCTAAAGGGAGCAGGACAGGACAGATTGAGAGAGCTGTTAATTAAACATTCTATTATTTATTTTGAAGTGTTGAACTGGGGTGGTCAAAGTCATAAGTCACATGACCACCAGTTTATAGTCCAACAGGTTTACTTGAAACCTCAAGCTTTTGAGGCGCTGCTCCTTCGTCAACGAAACGCTCCAAAAGATTGTGATTTCAAATAAACCTGTTGGACAAGAACCTGGTGTCATATGACTTCTGAATTTATTATTTATTTATTAAGAAGGGCATTGCATGCAGGAACAAGAGAATGATGTTGTACTTGTACAAGAGATTTTTTTGGACCTCAGCTAGAATGTTGTATACAGTGTAAGGCAGCTCTCATTAGGAAGGAGGTGAAGGTATTGGAGAGAGGACAGAAAAGATTTACTAGAGTCTTTCAGGAAGAAGGAATTTCATTTTTGAAGATTGAATGGAGAAGTTGGGACTATTGACCTTGAAAACAAGAAGGCTGAACAGAGATCTGATTGAATTGTTCAAAATCTAGAAGGGTCTGGACAGAGTAGATAGGGAGAAACTGTTCCTACTTGTGAAAGGTTTGAGAACCGGAGGCTGGAAGTTAAATGAATTGGCAAAAGATGTAAAAGCGATGTAAGGAAATATATTTTCATGTAGTGGGTTTGGAGTGGGCAGCTTGAGAGTGGAATGAAAGGGAACGGTGTACAAGGAAAGGGTGAGGGAATTACACTCAGCGAACTGTGCATTGAGACAGCCAGTACAGACATAGTGGGCTGAATGGCCTGTGATTCTATACAGTAAGTATATCTTAATGTATTGGTGATCACCAGTTGACACACGCACTGGGAATACCCCACTTCCTTCCTTGGCAACTCCTAAAGGCTTCTCTTCTCATCGTCAGGACAAAGACTGTGAGCAGAACAATTCTCTTCCTTTGTTCTTCAGTGACTAGCTGCAAAAACCCGTTCAGGCTGAGGAAAGCAGAGATTTAAAAGAAAACTTTGTGATATCTCAGAGGAGAATCTCGGTGAGCAGATTAATAGCACAACAGTTACATTGGCCACAATGAGGCCAATTGATCCCCACAATGAACTGTGATCTGAATACCACATTCAGAGCTGAGATCATTATTATATCACCACTTTTCTACACCTTATACATTCACATGATCTTACCCAAGAGAGTTTAGCAAAGCAGCAAATTTATTACAGGATTAAGCAGTAGCTGATGTATGTAAATTCACTTTGTACAGTAAAAGAGTTATACAGCACAGACCAGGCCATTTGGCCCATCGGTTTTGCTATGAGGCCAAAGGATCTCTTCTGTGCTGTCTGACATGATGACTTCACTTAATTACCTCACTCTACAACAGAAGACAACACATTCTATGCAGTTCAGCTGGGTTTTATCCAATTCTAGAGAAACGTCACCTCAGATAAACATTAACTCCGTTCCTGTCCTAACAGGATCTGCCGATCCCACTGAATATTCCCAACCCTTTCTATTTCTCATTCCCTGCTGCTGTTTATTTATTCCTCAGGCATCAGTGTCACTGGAAATCTATTGCCCGTTCTTTACTTACTCTGAAGTGCTTTGGTCAAGTATATACAAGTGGTTATTGCAGAGGGCAGAGAATCATACAGGACAGAAGAGGCCATTCGGCTCATCACATCTGCACTGACCAATCTATACTAGTCCCACTTTCCTGCACTGGGCCCACAGCCTTGAATGTTTTGACACTTCAAGTGCTCATCCAAGTATTTTTTAAAGATTGTAAGTTTTCCCACTTCAACTACCCTTCCAGACAATGCTTTCCAGAACCTCCCCACCCTCTAGGTGAAGAAGTCTTTCCTCAAATTCCCTGTAAACCTTCTGCCTTTCGTCTTATAATCATTTCCCTTTGTTATTGATCCTTTAAGGGAAACAGCTGCTTCCTAATCACCCTATCTAATGCCTCTCATAATCTTACTCCATCAGGTTCCCCCTCAGCCTTCTCTGCTCCAAAGAAAACAAGCCAAGCTTATCCAGCCTCTCTCCGTAGCTAAAATGGTCCATGCCAGGCACATTGTGGTGGATCTCCCAGGCACCCTCTCCTGTACTGTGGGGAGCAGAACCGCACACAATACTCCAATTGGGCCTGACGAAACTCCTGTGCAGCTCCAACATAAATTCCCTACTCTTATAATCTATGCCTTCTGTACGCCTTAACCACCCCTATTAACCTGTCCTGCTGCATTCTGGGATTTGTCGGCAAACACCCAAAATCCCTCTGTTCCTTTGAGCTTCCCTAGTGTCCTAACATTCAATGAGTATTCCCTTGTCTTGTTGCTTCTTCCAAAGTGCATCACCTCACAGTTGTCAGTGTTAAATTCCATCTGCCACTGGTCTACCCATCTGACCAAATCCACATGTATCCTCCTGTAACCGAAAACCTTCTCCTCACTGTCAACCACCTTTGCTCTATTTGTAAACTTCTTACTAATCACCCCCACCAACATTTTCTTCTATATTGTTTATATATATATCAAAAACAATTAGGGACCCAGCACTAATCCCTTTGGAACACCATTGGATACTAGGTTCCAGTCACACAAACAGCCTTCTACCACCATTCTCTGTCTCCTACCATTAATCCAACTTTGGGTCCAATTTTTCAAATTACTCTGGATCACATGTGCTTGTTACCTTCGCTTCAGTCTCCCATGTGGGAACTTGTTAAAGGCGAGTTGAGAGGCAGTCAGCAGTGTGAATGATATTATCAAAATTCATTCTTAGGATGTGGGCCTCCCTGCCTGGGGCCTGGCACTTATTGTCCATTCCTGGTCACACTTGGGAATGTGGTTGGGAGTCATCTAACTGAATTGGTCCAGTCTGTGTGGTGAGTGGGCTCCTACACAGCAATTAGATTGGGTATTCCATGGTGTTGAACCAGTGACACTGAAGGATTGGCTATACTGTGTGTCAAAGTGAGGACGGTGTGTGTGAGACTATGATGGACATCGGAAATGGCATTCCCATTTGCTTACTCCTCTTGCTTGCTGCAGAACAGGGAATTCCATAACTGGATAAGATGAGCAGGTTCCCTTCCTTGATGGACATTGTCAAGAAATGTCTCTGTCATGGGATGCCACATCAGTTATGACCAGACTCCAGGCAAGGTTTCCCAAGTTTTGACAATTTCAGATGGGATATCTCAACTTGTCAAACTCTGAGGAGGTAAGAACTAGCTGTTTCATTATTCACTCCTTTGGTTGGTTACCGCAAGGTTAATTCATTAAGGACTATATTCCCTTGATACCTTTCTCCCAGATCTGAAGAACTTATGTTTTAAAAGGTATTAATATCGCTAGGCTTTCTTGAGGTAACAATGATTGAACTTATCATACAGACACCCAAAGCTAAGATAAAAGCTCCAAGATATACGGTTCAATCTCTGGTAAGAGTAAAGAGTAGAATGATAATAGCTGAGCTGTTGATTTTGAGATTCTTGGCTTTGCTGGTTAGTTGAAATCCTTTAGTTCTATTTCCATTTGAATGTTGTGCTGGCTTGCTGGCTTCCAGTAATTGAGTGAGGGAGGCCATTACCTGCAATGCAAGAATGACTGGTGGACGAACCTTCAACTGTGACCCAGACATGAGCATCTTAACTCACTAGCACATCTTCATCCACTAGAACATAAAGACTAGGGTTAAACTGGCCTGAAATGCCTGTTTTGTGTATTTGTGAAAGGAGAAAACACAAATTATGTCTCTTGTCCAAATTACTGTCTTCATGCCCATCATATTCACAGTCTGAGATAACTCCCAGGACATTACAGTTCAGTTCGTAGTGCGTTTCTCCTTTTTATAACTATCCCTTTGAAGCTTCTTTGGCACCTTTCAGGTGTGATATTCCAGGTCTCTACTGAATGTCCTTTCGCCAATTTCAGCTTTTTTAAAAAAAAACTGTTGAATTAAATTTCAGTTCACTCATTTGTGTTTGGTTTTCATCTGTCATGAAGAAGAACATCCTGAATTTCCCTGGAACTGATTGGCCAACTCAGCCATTTCAGGGGGTTAGGGCGAGAATTAAGATTTTTTTTGAAGTCTCATGTAGGAGGTCAGACATCCTTCTCTAAACGACAACAGCTTCTTTATAATAAATGTGTAGTTTCAAGACTGGTTTTTATTTCCAGATTTACAAATAAATTGCATTCAAATTCCACCTGTTAGTATGATATTTTCTGAACCTATATCCCCAGAGGATTAGCCTGGATTTTGTGGATTACTAGTCCTGTAACTTCAGTTCTACACCATTCTCTCTCCCCTGGTAAAGCCAGAGGGAGTTTTACTCCAATCTGGCCGTTTATTAGTCACTTAAATTGAATCATGTATTGTCACGAGTATTTGAGAAGGGATGGAAAGAAGTACCATGCATCGGCTGGGAACTGAACCGAGGCCTCCCACAAAGCAGGTGAGAAATCTACCACTGAACCACCAATGCAAGCACTTCCACTAATTCATACGATTTCTAAGTGGTGCTTTGGAAATTAAATTGTAGGGATGCCACAGAATCCCTATTAGTAATGTCAATAAAGATGGCAAGAGGTTTTACACTTATCAGGCCTAGTTTTCAATTTATAAGAACTGTGAGGCTTGCTAGGATCTCAGTTATGTTTTAAATTGGAGCTTGGACCAATAGGAATCACCATCTCTCTGAAGTCTCCATTTTCCACCAGTCTTTACAACCACTTTTAGCTCTTCCCTGTTGATGTGCCAATTGCATGATCATCAAGGCATGGCACCAAATTAATAAGATATACATTTTCACTCCACAGAGAGCACCCTGTTTCTCAAATGGATTAATCTTGAATCGCTGCAACTCTGAAGACAATTCATTTGATCCAAATCTGCTAATGTATAAAAACCAGGTGTCGTTTTCAGAGCATTTCTGGATACCCCTCAATAGGAAGCCTGACGACATGGCACTCTACTGTCAGATCATGTTCACTGTTGGCCAACTGATCACAGCAGGGATAGTCATGCTGGAAACACTAATGCTTTTATACACATACTAGGATTATGAGGACTTGCCAAATCATAGAATCCCTCCAGTGTAGAAGAGGCCATTCAGCCCATTATGTCTGCAACAACCATCAAAGAGCATCCCACTTGCTATCCTATCCAAGTAACCTGCATTTCTCATGACTAACCCACTTAGGCTGCAAATCCCTTGACACTATGGGGAAAATTAGCATGGCCTATCCACCTAACTGGGACAATTGGACAAATGATGGAGAGCCTTCGGAAACCGTGAGTTGGGTTGGGAATAGTCCTCTCCACTGGCAGCAATATGCACCATTTCTGAGACAAGGCTTCTCTGACAGCACCTTCCAAACTTACCACTGCTCCCCCCTACAAGGGCAAGAGCAGCCAATTTCCGTGAACACCACCACCTGCATTCCAGCCTTATTGTCCATCCCGAAATGATCGGTGGGCAATTGAAAGTCAAACGCATTGCTGCGAGTCAGGAGTCACATGTAGGCCAGACCAGATAAGGACAGCAGATTTCCTTCCCTAAAGGGCATCAGTGAACCAGATTAACAGTGGTTGGCATTAGGCTAGTTGTTCATTCCATCTCTGTTTAAATTGAGCTCGGACTTCAGCGTTGGCCATGGTGGGATTTGAACCCAGAACATTAGCCTTCAATTCTGGATTGTATGTCCAGTGACAATGCCACTATGCCACTGCCCCGAGTACCCACAATTGAACACAAAGCTCCAACCAAGGCCTGGCCAGTATATATGGTTGTTTAACATATCTTCCTTGTTTTTGTACTCTAGGACACTCCATATAAAGTTCTGATCTTCAAACTGTCTTCTCAACCGGTCCTGTTGTCTTCAAAGATTTAAATCCATACACTCCCAGTTCTCTGGGTTCCTGCACAGCAACCGCGACACCTCCACCACCCCCAAACACTTTAAAACTGCCTTGTTTGGCTTAAAGTCATAGAGTTGTACAGGATGGAAACTGAACGCAGTATTCCAAAAACGACCTAACCACTGTCCTGTACAGCAGCTACATGACCTCCCAATGTCTATACTCAATGCACTGACCAATAAAGGTCAGTGAACCAAACACCTTCTTCACTACCCTGTCTACCTGTGACTCCATTTTCGAGGAACTATGAACCTGCACCCCAAGGTCTCTTTGTTTGGCTTACTTTACTTTGTCTCATTCCTCTCGCCAAAATCCATCGCCTCATGCTTTTCTGCAATAAATTCCATCTGCCACATCATCCCAGTGCCCTATCCACCACTCCATGCCCCCTTGAGATCTCCTACTCTGCTCCACGCTCCAACACAGAGAACTCGCTGAAAATCGAAAGAATGCCTGATGCTGTAAATCAGAAACAAAAAAGAGATTGCTGGAAAAGCTCAGCAGGTCTGGCAGCAACTGTAGCGAAATCAGAGTTAACCTTTCGGGTCGAGTGACCTCTTCCTCAGAACTATTCTGAGGAAGGGTCACTCAACCCGAAACGTTAACTCTGATTTCTCTCCACAGAGAGCAATTTTCCAGCAATCTCGGTTCTGGTTACAGAGAACTTGCTGCCGTCAACGAACTTGGACATGATGTTCCTCCCGATGCTCAGGTCCTGAACAATGATATGAGCCAATACTCGCTCTCCGACACTACCAGACAGATGGATAAGGACAATGGGATCAGCTTGAGCTCCTCAACGTAATCCTGCAGAAACCACAATTAAACACAGCAGATAATACCACCACACATTTTATTTGCACTGAACGTCACATACACACATTTCCAAAAGGGTTCTTCCCCTGACCCTACCACCCCTCCCCCACCCAACCCCATATATATATAATATATATATATATAGAATATTTTGTTTAAAATGACAGGTCTGTGCTTTTTATCACGCTTGTTGTTCAAGTCTTTGCTGTACAGTTAAGTGTGAAAACAGGAAATGTGGTGACAGTGTCAGTTTATGACTAATTACACAAAAGAATTACACAGATAACTCACTTGGAATATACAGTATGTACAGGTTTCTTGGAATGTATTTTCCGTCTCTGCTAAATTTATCAAGCACAACACACAAAAAATATTCACATATAAGTTTAAAATTTTTTTTTGTTTTAAACCTTCACAAAGGCATAAAAGATGTACACCGGCCTGATACAATTCAATTAATGCTAAACAGTACTATATTTTAAAATTACCAGTAAGCACTTCATTTATAGAGTACAACAACAGTCTGGATTAAAAATTTAATTCAAACAAATGATTACATCATATGCATTCTTCGGTTTTCATTCTATTCTCTTCTTAAGTGCATAATCACGGTAAGTCATTTTAAAAAAAAATTATATATATATAATATATATATAAAAGGAGTGGGCAATACTGTCTGATATCCCGATTTAACAAATTTAAACATGCTCCTGAAAGACTTACAGTTTTAAGAAATAAATTGATTCTGTTTGCGCAGATTTCTGGGCTGGCTTTTAGCAGGTGGGGGCTGCACAGTGGCTTGGTGGTTAGCACTGCTGCCTCACAGCACCAGAGACCCGGGTTCAATTATATCCTCGGGTGTCCGTCTGTGTGAAGTTTGCACATTCACCCTGTGTCTGCATGGATTTCTTCCGAGTGCTTTGATTTCCTTCCACAGTCCAAAGGTGTGCAGGTTAGGGTGGATTGGCCATGCTAAATTACCCATAGTGTCCAGGGATGTGCAGGCTGGTTGGGTTAGCCATGGCGAATGCAGGGTTACAGGGATAGGGTGGGTTTGGGTGGGATGATCTTCAGAGGGTCAGTGTGGACTCGGTGGGCCTGCTCCCACACTGGAGGGATTCTACGATTCTATACACCTGGAGCGGGTTGTGGTGCTAGTTTGGGAAAATAGGGTCTCGTAAACGCTCTGGTGGGGTCTCCAGCAACCAGTCAACTTGCAGCGCCAATGTTTCATGATGGAGCAGGAGATGAGGTTTACCTGTTCCATCCCGGGCTATTCAACTGCGTTGTCTATCTCAGTCATCCTGACCGGGAAAGGCCCATGTGGGAGCTAGGGTTGGGAAGGGATTTTTCAACGGGACGTGATGTTGGGTTGGAGATGCTGGGGGTTCCTAAGGACAGCAGCAGACAACGAAAGGGCAGCTCGTAAGCAGGCAAGGAAGGAGAGAGGGACAGACAGATGGGGAAAGTGGGAAAGATCTGCACCTCAAAGTTGTTGCTCTATCAGGTCTTCCTTCAAGTACCGTTTATCTCTCTCTTCCCTAACAACCCCACAAAGCCAGCACTGGCTGCTGGAACTAAAGCCGAAGAAGAATTATTCGCGACGGTTTCATCTATCCAAAGGAGAGAGGGAATCGATTCCGATAGCAATGCCCACCCCTCGGAATCTCAGCAGCAAACAATTTACAGCGTTACAAATCTTTATTCTAACTTCTGCAAAAAAAAACAAATCCCATGCTTCATGTCAGAGTTGCCTACAATGGGAGGGAGGAACAGAGGCTCCACAAGTTATAAAACAAAAAAAAGGTAATAAATATTAGTATCACAGAATCATTGCTGTACATAAGAGTAGTTCAATTGTATAAAAATACATTTTTAGTGCAACCTCACATGATACTTTGCCCCATCACCCAAACCCATAAAAATAAACCGTTTCCAATCATTCACATCATTCAAGACAAAACCCCCACCCTCCCCCCAAAAATATAACAAGTGCTCTGAAAAGAAAACATCACAATTATTAAGCCATGTACACAAAATTCTAAAATATGTACAATTTCTCTCTTTCCTTCATAATGCATACAGGAGTTCAAGCAAAAATAAAAGGCACAAAATATCTGCAACACTTTTTTAAAAAAAAATACTTAACAAGGACAACTGAAGGAACTTGATTTTGGTCAGAGTTTTTTTTTTCCTTTCTTCTGACAGACAAATAGAAAATATTTCTCACGTTCAAAGTCTAGACCACAGATAGATAAAGGTGGCAGCATGCTCTCATTCCTTCCTGCCTGTTTATCCAGCCTCTCCCCAAAATCTTGCCTTCACTGGGAATCCAGACAGGAGGGCATGGTGTTGCACTGTCTTAACTGTCCTCACTTTGCACCCCAGCCCCTCAGTGAATGTCTCCCAATAGTGGAGTCCATGCTTTCTGTCTGACAATCTCTCTTGCTCTGCCTCTCTCTTTCTCTCTCGCTCCTTTCAATGTGGGCACCAGTCACTCCTGGTGGTCATATCCAATCACCCAGGGGTTTTCATGGTGGACTTGCTGAAATGCCCCAGGCCCAACCAGCTGGGGGGCACCCTGCCCTCCCGGCTCGCTCCCCGTCTTCTGCCGGAGGTTGAAGGTCCTCGCCCCCTCGTCCAGTGGGGGCTGGGTGCTCGCCGTACCCACTGCTAGTCGCCGAGGGGCCCCGCAACGTCCGCTGCTCCACCATCCGACCGCGCACCCCCTCCTCGCAGGGGCCACCCCCCATCTCAGCCCCAAGGGGATCCGTGGGGCTGGTTGGCCGTGGGGGCGACACAGCCATCGGGGATGCCACTTGTGCGTCCTCGGACTTGGAAAAGATGTCCATCTCTTTGATGCTCTCGATGACGCAGTGGGTGGCTTCGTCGATGACGCTGTCGTCCCTCCTCCTCGCCCCCAGGGGGAGCTGAGAAGCCGGCAGCAGCCCTGGCAAAGGGACAGCTCCAGAATGGACCATCTGAATGCCTCCAATGGGGATCATCTGGTACGGGGTCCGTACTTGTTGTTGCGAGTGCAGTGGAAGGTGGCTGAAGAGGCAACCGTGAGGCCCATTGGGAAGAATGGCATGGCCCTGGTCTCCTTTGGCATTTTCACACACAGGATACGACTGCCAGGGAATCATTCTGCTGTTGTCCAATGGATTCTGGTGAGATGTTCTCTGCAAATTTCAAAAAGAAGACCCAAATGTAAATAGAAAGGCAACTTAAAGGAAACCAGAGCCCAGTGTAGCCCTAGTCCCCACTCTCATTGCATTTTCTTCCATCCGTACCTCATGAAATAAATTTCACCGCTGCGTTTTGTGAGGTATTCCCAGCCTCCCTCCCACTTATCAATTATGCTTCAATAAATCAACCAATTATGTTGATGGGCTGAGCTAAAGTAGAGATGGGGAGACCATTTGGGGCTGAGTGACCTGCTTCTACTCTAAAGTATAACAAGGTTGGCCAATGGGGCACTGTAACAAAAGCACAATCAAACAGATAACGGAAACTTATTAAACCAAAAATAATATTCTGTGGGGTGATGTTGTACCCCAGCCCCTGAGGTGCCCACTGGTCTCCAAAGGTGGCATGTCCCTATCCTGTAGAATGCCACTCAGTACAGAGCAAGGTGCAGTCTCTCACTGGAACTGCCTACCATACGGAGTAGGTTGAGGTGAACAGTGTAGATACGTGCCAAGGGATGCTGTATGAGCTTTTGAGGGCGATAGGGATGGATGGATATGGTGATAGGGTGAGCAGAGTTGGTTGCTTAGGAGAAATCCCCAGCGATTATCAACAGCAAGTACCAGAAGGGTTAAAGATCTCTAATTCCAAACAGAGACAGATTCATTTGTCACATCTTTTCGTTACATTCCCAGGACGTTATCTGAGTCCCTGAATTAACAGTCCAGCGATAATACCACAAGGCGATGGCCTCCTCTGAAGTCAGACTGAAGGGTCTGTTTCTGTGCTGTATGACTGTACATGCTATGCCTATGATCATGGCTAATCTTCTCTCTCAATACTATATTCCCCGTTTCTCACCATCTCCCTCGCTGCCTTTAATATCTAAAACATTTACCTGTCTCTTTCAGGGATATACTCATTAACCCGGCCTCCAAAGCCTGATGTGGTAGTAAATTCCACAGGCTGACTACACTGTGGGTGAAAGATGTTTCCTCAACTCAGTCCTTAATGGTCCAGTCCCCTCCAATCCTGATACCAATCATTTTAAATCTTTGCCTCCCTGGATTTTGATTTGTTTGATATGTGAGGGACACACGGCTGTTGCCATCACATGACCTAGTCCCCCCTAATTTTACACAATTAAATCTCATCTCAGCCTGCGCTGTTACCATCCTTCCCATTGTTCCTCAGAGCGATATGTCGAAGACTTTAAATTCTTACTTTTCTTCACATTTTATATGAGCTGATTAATGACTGGTCAATATTTTAATGTTAAAGTAGCTATTAGTCTATACAAGCCCCTGGAATAAGAGAAATTTAAAAAAATTGCAGCACTTAATTATAAGTTATACTTTATGTGATTTCTTTACAGACAGCACAGTTTTCATATTCACAATAACCAAGGAGGATGAGCAAATTCAGTGGTTAGAACATTTGGAAAGACTGAATCTACTGGCTCCCTTTCTCAATTAAGAGAAATTTGAGGACGTGACCTATGCACAGACTTAACAATGCTGAAAGGGTTCAGGAGTTTGGATGCAGAGAAGATTTCTACGTTTGCAGGCAAGACCAGAACTCAGTAATCTAAAGTAGTCGTGAATAAATTCAGTGGGGAATCCAGGAGAAATCTTGAGTTTAGAAAACCTTGAATTTACACAGCTCCTTTTCTCAACTGCAGGGCATCACTTGGGGTGGCACGGTGGCTCAACGGTTAGCACTGCTGCCTCACAGTGCCAGGGACCCGGGTTCAATTCCAACCTCGGGCGACTATCTGTGTGGAGTTTGCACGTTCTCCCCGTGTCTGCGTGGGTTTCCTCCGGGTGCTCCGGTTTCCTCCCACAGTCCAAAGATGTGCAGGTTAGGGTGGATTAGCCATGTTAAATTGCCCCATAGTGTGCAAGGGATGTGAGGATTAGGTGGGTTATGGGGGATGGGTCTGTGTGGGATGCTCTGAGGGTTGGTATGGACTTGTTGGGCCAAAGGGCCTGTTTCCATTCTTCTATGAACTTGGTGTGGCGCTCCCTCAGCGCTGACCCTCCGACAGTGCGGCACTGCCTAAAACAGTAAAACTGCAACAGTTTACACACTTTCCTAATTGTGACTTTTTAGCCGAGCCTGTTGGGTCAGCGTGGATACTCACCAGGCTCATGTCCGAATGCTGCATGTATGGGCCCGCGATGGGACCACTCTGCAGGCAGCCCCGCCTGGGCGACGTCGCTCTCACCAAAGGCATGTGCCTCCTGTCTCTGTAGTCCCTCCTTGGCGACAATTCCCTTCTCGGGGAGAGGTCTTTGACGGGGGAGAGCTGCCTTGGCAACTGGATCTCCCTCCTCTGGAGGAAGGGACGCCTCGGGGAAGCATCTCGCCTCAGGGAGAACTCACTCAGGTAGGTGTCCCTCTTTGGCGAGCGGTGCCGGATTGGGGAAATCTCCCTCCTTGGGGACAAGTGCCTTCTGGGTGAGAGCTCCCTCCTTGGAGATAAGTACCTTCGTGGAGTCGGTGAGGGGTCGCTGCCTGGGGAACCATCGTAGGCCGGTGATGGGTGAGCACTCGAACCGGTGTCTCCCGAGGGGGACATCTCTCTGGAGCTATCATCTCTCGAGGACGCGTCGTCACTGGTACGTGGTAGCCACACATTGGGGGGTGTTGGGATGTCCAGTCTATCTTTGTGTTCAATTGACTCTGCCAGCCTGCTCTGCAAATTTCTCGGGTAGTCTGTCAATGGAGTCCCTGTGTGTGAGTAACTGGGTGGCATGAACTGAGTTGCTTGAATTCTGGGTAGTGTCACCAAGTAGCTGATGAGGGAAGACTGGTTACTCGAGTGTGAAACGTCGAACGCAGAGGATGAGGTGATGCCAAAGGTGCTTGAGGATGGTTTGGAGAGTGGGCTCGTGCTTCGCGATCTGGTGGTCGGCGTGCTGTCACCTTGGCGATCTTCATCATCGTCATCCTCATCGTCATCGTCTTCATCTCCCTCCTCCTCCGCTCCGTCGGATTCTTCCGGATCGGAAAACTGATGCCGGACGGGAACGTCACTGAGCGCGTCCTTCTCAGGCTCCTCTGGGATTCCTGAAAGAGAGGATAAGTTTAAGAGCCAGTGAGTGCACTGGTTAGGTTCTGCTGGTTTATCAGCCCTGGCACAAGAGAATCTCTGCGTCTCCTCTCTCCTTAACCTCAACATCTAATGTTACAATCTTTCACATGCTGGGAAAAGCGAGGACATGCAGTTAGTGGGAGCAAGTTACTGCAGATGTTGGAATGTGTACTGAAAACAACAAATGCAGGAGATCACAGCGGGTCAGACAGCATCCATGGAGAGAGAGCAAGCTAACGTTTCAGGTCTGGATGACTCTTCATCGGAGCTGAAGTGAACTGTCGAGGGAGCAACATTTATGCTACAGTTTGGTGGGTGGGTGGGTAGATGGAGTGGGGGAGGGGATGGTGTAGTGGGGGAGGGTGCCGGTGGAGAAAAGATGTTGATAGTTCAGATTTAAGTGATTGGAATGTGAGAATGGCAGAACAATGGTGTGTCTAACAGCCAGACTTGAAACGACAGTAACTGGGATGGGAGGACACGGTGACAAACTAAAAGAAAAGGATCAAATGGTTCACAATTTGAAGGGGTTGAGCTCAATTTTAAGTCCAGAAGGCTGCAAAGTGCCTAGTCTGAAGATGGGATGTTGTTCCTCCAGTTTGGGCTGTGATTCACTGGAACACTGCAGCATACCGAGGACAGACGTGTGGGCATGCGAGCAGGACGCTGTGTTAAAATGACCAGCTACGGGAAGGTTGGGGTCCTACCTGCGCACAGACTGGAGGGTTCTACAAAGTGGTCACCCACACTGGTTAGTCTAGGGTAGAGTATGCCAGATTGGGTGCAGTACACAGGATTGGAGAAGGTACAGGTGAAATACCCTATACCCCCCTCCCAAACTATAGCATAAATACTGCCCCCTCCACATTTCACTTCAGCTCTGATGAAGACTCATCTAGACTGGAAACATTAGCTTGCTCTCTCTCCATGGATGCTGTCTGACCCACTGTGATCTCCCGCATTTGTTGTTTTCAGTTGGTGTCTCGAGATCCTGGTCCCGTTTCCAAACTCAACGCTGGAATTTCTTAGACAACAAGGTGCAGGGCTGGATGAACACAGCAGGCCAAGCAGCATCATAGGAGCAGAGAGGCTGACGTTTCGGGCCTAGACCCTTCATCAGAAAAGGGGGAGGGGAAGGGGGTTTTGAAATAAATAGGGAGAGAGTGGGAGGCGGATAGAAGAGGGATAGAGGAGAGGATAGGTGGAGAGGAAACCCCCATCCCAGGCCCCAAGAAGACTTTCCACATCAAGCAGATGTTCACCTGCACATCTGCCAATGTGGTATACTGCATCCGCTGTACCCGGTGTGGCTTCCTCTACATCGGGGAAACCAAGCGTAGACTCGGGGACCGCTTTGCAGAACACCTACGCTCGGTTCGCAACAAACAACTGCACCTCCCAGTCGCGAACCATTTCAACTCCCCCTCCC
>NC_063340.1:86820996-86835025 GCF_021869965.1 Rhincodon typus
CACCTTGTTGTCTCGGATTCTCCAGCATCTGCAGTTCCTACTATCTCCGCTGGAATTTCTTATTCCTCTTTCAGCAAGTCGGAGCTGGAATAGGCCATTCAACCCCTCAAGCCTGTTCTGCCATTCAACATGATCATGACTGATCCTCTATCTTGATACCGTTTCTCCACTTTCTCTCTAAATGCCTTTAATATTTTAAAATGTGTCAATCTCTTTCTTCAATATATTCAGTGATTAGGCCTTCCCAGCCTCAGGTTCCTCTGAGGAAATTTCTCCGCATCTCAGTTGTAACTGGCCTAATCCATATCCTTACACTGTGTCCGGTGGTTCGAGACTCCCTCTTCTCTGTGCCTTAATCTGTCCAGCCCTGTTAACATTTCATAAGTTTCAGCCAGATCCCCTCTCATCCTTCTAAACTCTAGTGGGTACAGGCCCAATTTCTCCTCATACGACAGCCCTGTCATCCCTAGTATTGGCCTAGTTAGTTTGTTTTTGAGCATTCAGAAATGGCTCATCCCAATTGCGAATTGGTCAGAAGTGTTGCATTTGAGCTGCTCAATAGAGAATAGGAGCACCAGAAGGCCATTCAGCCCCTTGAACGTGTTTTATCTATCACATGGTTGACCTACCTTGGTCCCAGAACCAGGGGAGGCAATGCTGCCAAGCCAACGTCATTAGACTGGTAACCCAGAACCACAGAACTCTGTGGACAGGGGTTCATGGCAGATAGTGAAATTTGAACTCAATCAAAATGCAAAGTTAATTCCAACCCAATGGGAGTGGGGTTGCACGGTGGGTCAGTGGTCAGCACTGCTGCCTCACAGCATCAGGGAGCTGGGTTTGATTCTCCCCGCAGGCACAGATTGTCTGTGTGCCGTTTGCACACTCTCCCTGTGTCTGCATGGGTTTCCTCTGGGTGCTCCGGTTTCCTCCCGCAGTCCAAGGATATGCAGGTTTGGTGGAATGGCCATGCTAAATTGCCCATAGTGTCCAAAGGTGTGCAGGCTTGATGGGTTAGCCATGGGGAAACACACGGATAGGATGGAGGGGGTGGGCCTGGGTGGGATGGTCATCAGAGGGGTGGTGTGGACTTGATGGGCCAAATGGCCTGCTTCCATACTGTAGGGATTCTAATGGTAACCATGGAGCCTATTGCTGATTGCTGTAAAAGCCCATCTGGTTCACTAATGCTATTTAAGGCGGGAAATCTGTTGTCCTCACCCAGCCTGGCCTACATATGACTCCAGGCCTACAGCTGACTCTGAAAGGCCTAACAAGCCACTCAGATCAAGGGGCAGTTAGGGATGGGGCAATAAATGCTGGCCCAGTCAGCAATGGCCATACCCCCATGAATGAATATTTTTAAAAAATCCTTAATATCTTAACCCAATAAATATCTTTTGTAATCTGTTCTAAAATTTTAAATTGGCTACCTCACTTCTCCTCAAACATTGCTGGCTTCGTAAATGGAGTGTGTTTATTTGCTTTGAGTGAGCAAATATTTTCCTGACATCACCCCTCAGCAGCCTGGCTTGAATATTACAGTTTCACACCCCCTCCTTTCTCTCAATAACGGCTGCCAGACAAGGCAGCTTCTCTTTATCTACCTCTATATTCACACACACAAAAACATACACACACACATACACAGACAGAGATAGACATAGACATAGACACACACACACACAGAGACAGACAGACAGACACACACATAGACACACACACACACACACAACAGGGGCACTGCTGGTCAGTTAGGGAGTACAGCAGAAACAGATCAACCAGTAACTGCTGGTGGCGAACTGTCGAGAGACAGTGAACATCAGTAAGCAATGCAAATTTGAAAATCTCCAAGAAAATATTTGCAAATTAGTTCCGAGAAAAACACACAAGAATTTGGGAATTTTGGAAGTACAGCCCCTGCAGATAGGACAACCACTGAGAATGCTGGGAGCAAGTCAGTGGGCCTGGCAATGCTAGCAGAGTGAGAAAAATACCAGTTAATGTTTTGAATGCAGGTCTGAGTTTCTCCAGCATTCCCTGTGGTTGTTTCAGATTTTCAGCACTGGCAATATTTTGCCTTTATCGATGCAAGCTTGAAATCAGAACAAGGATAGCGAGCGAGCGGAAAGGGTCTACTGTGTAAGAAGAAGCAGTCACTAAATGGTAAGCTGAAGAAATGTTTCAAGAGGCGACTTGTCAAGACACATTAAAAACAGAGGATTTAAATGCTCCTGATAAGGTGGAGAAGCGTAATTGGGTTTCCTATCTAATGATCCCAGCTAAAAGATGCTAAAGCAATGCGGGAGGTGATGGCCTAGTGGTATTTTTCACTGGTCTAGTAATCCAGAGACACAAGCAATACTCTGGGGACCTGGGTTCAAATCCTGCCATAGTAGTTGTTGGAATTTGAACTCCATTAAAAATCTGAAATGAAGAGATTAATGCTGATTGTCTGGAAAAATTCATCGGGTTGATTAAATTGGCCATCCTTAGCTGGTCTGGTCTACATCTGATTGACTCTATCCCAGCATGCATCTTCCACACATGGGGCAATAAATGCTGGCCTTGCCAACAACATTCCTGTCCCATGAACACAATTTGATGCCTTCCAGGTCCAAATAACCTCTCAGCTCTGTGTAATCATAGAATCCTTACCACGTAGAAGTAGGCCATTCAGCCCATCGATTCCACACTGATCCTCCAAACAGCATCCCACCCACTTACCATAGCCCTGTAACCCTGCATTTCCCTTGGCTAATCCACCTAGCTTGCACATCCCTGGACACTATGGGCAATTTTAGCATGGCCAACCTACCCTAACGCATCTTTGGGCTGTGGGACGAAGCCAGTGCTAAGTCCACGCAGACATGGGGAGAATGTGTAAACTCCACACAGACAGTTGCCTGAGGTTGGAATCAAACCCAGGTCCCTGAATGCTGTGAGGCAGCAGCGCTAACCACTGAGCCACCGTGCCAATCACAGCTTAAAATGGCAACGCGTGTAAGGAAGAAATTTGAGACTGGCTGCATTCATAGCACCAAACTTGTAAGAAAGCATGCCAAGGGATGGTATGGGTGCTCAGGTGATTTGCTAGAATGGTACTGGGGGACAAAGGGGGTTTGGGTAGGCAGGCAGACTGCAGACTCCTTAGAACCCATGATGTTAAATTCCATTAACAGAGGTATGCAAAACTTTGAAACGGGTTTTGACAGACAGGGAGAGACTGTTTCCAATGATGGGCAGGCCAGTAACCAGGGGGTCACAAATTTGAGATAATTCACAAAGCATCCTGCGGGGGGACATATAAGGAGACTTGCTAGAAAAAAATGAAAAGCTTTAACCATTTACAATGAGCCATCCTATGGCACTTTCAGTTGTAACTTCAACAAGACGAACTGGATAAATACTGGGAAAGGATGCAAACAAAAAAAAAGTATCTGCAGAGAAGAGTGGGGTGGGGTGGGGAGAGTGGTACTGACTGGGGAGCTCCCTCAAGTGAGCCAGCACCAACACAATGGGCTGAAGAGCCACGTGGTGAAACAATGGACGGCAATCAAACTTGCCTGTTTCTTCCGTGTCTGTGTTGTACGTGCAGGTTACTGCTATTCCCAGCTCAAGGCATTTTTTGGTATGAGCCTTTGACTTCATATGTTTTGTCAGGTTTCCTGGAGGGAGAACACAAAATGACACAGGTAAGTGGGTTGAGATAATGAGGCAGTGAAGGTTGACAATGGCCATCTATTTATTCCTCATTCCAACACCCACTTGCAAAGAGGCAGAGTGACTCATTCCATTCCCATTACAGTGAGGAACATAAATGAGGAACGCTCCACAACTTAGTTTCTGCTTTAAAATTACTGCAACAGATTTATGAACAGGCTATGAGCAATTCAAATCGCTCAATGCAATATTTACACTGTTATACCTCGATCGCTCTCCTTAAGAGACACTGGATTGACTCACACGTTTCTAAAGAAAGTCTCTCTCATTACCGTGCAAACACTTTGAGGGCAATGTTATGTAAAGTAACTTGCTCCAAAGGAGCTGAGGCTGCGTTCACTGCTGTTTGAGCAGGCAACAAAAATACAATGGCCATTTGGCACACAGTAAAATCCCACAAACTTCAGCTCAAGGCATGATGACTTAAGCTGCTTTTCCTCACTGCCTGTCTCTCGCCTGTGCGCATTACGGGAGTAACCTTGGCCAGGCTCCTGGAAAAAATGTCTTGCTCATCTTAGAGTTCTGCCACTGGATCTTTGATATCCATCTGAATCACAAGAGCCAGCCAGCTGGAGCTATGCTCTAAATATCGAGGCGCACACACACGCAGGATTACTGAAGACAGAGGTCTCAGAAACAGGTCATACTGCTCAACTAGAACCCACCAGTGCTCACGCTCCCATCCGTCTTTTCAAATCGAAAATCATCACTGTAACCCTTAGCTCCCCGGGCAGAGTGTCCTGCAGTCAGCATCGCAGTGAAGCACTCTGGGAAACACATCCCTCGGTCAGCATCGCCGTGAAGCAGTCTGGGAAACGTATCCCTCGGTCAGCATCGCCGTGAAGCAGTCTGGGAAACGTATCCCTCAGTCAGCATCGCAGTGAAACAGTGTGGGAAGAGTATCCCTTGGTCAGCATGGCAGTGAAGCACTTTAGGAAAGTGTCCTGCAGTCAGCATCACAGAGAAGCACTCTGTGTCAAAATGTGATGCAGGGGAACAAGATGTAGCTCATTGGCTGAGTAAGATTGCTTGCATGTTTTTACTATATTTGAGGCATTCAAGTGTGCATTGGATGATTATATGGATAGAAATGGTATGCAGGGATATGGAAAAATGTCAGGAGATACACATTAGGTCACAAAACCAGTGCAAACACAGCGGGCTGAATGGCCTTCTTCTGTGCCATAAGTTTTCTGAAATCCTCCCTCTCCCTCATTCTGACAGGTTTTGTGGAGAATATGAACCTCCTGGCCTCAAAGTGAAGAAGGTGAATTGATACATTTAAGAGGAGGTTTGACTGGCATTTCTTGGAGAAGGGAATAAGGGGTTACAATGTTCGATGAGGAGCCTTGAGTAGCACATAAACACCAAGTGGCCGGGCAGAATAGGTTTGTTTGTCTATCCAATGTAATCCAACTGAAAATCTCCTCTCGTGGTGCTTCAGTGTCAGCCTTGAGTTATGTTGTGAGGATTTAGAAGAATCGATGGCAGAACTCTGGATTCCATTCCTTCAAAAGGAGCATCAAGGCCAGACGTTGAGGTTAAGACACGAACCAGGTACAATCTAACTCAAAGATGCGACAGGCTTAAAATGGGCTGAGTGGCCTCCTCCAGTTCCTATGATTTTGAAGCGATAGAAGCGTGAGGGCATTTGTCACTGCCACTGTTACTGAGCAGCTTGGAAAAGGGGATCGGTTTGATCACAATCGCCCCCCCCCCCCCCCCGCTTGCTCGCAAAGCCCTCGATTCGAGGTGCTGCGCGTTCCAAAGAATTTGCTGCGACTTCTGAAAAACAAAAGTCCCTTAGGAATGCAGGGCGGCCGCCGGTTTCTCGAGGGGAAACTGAATGAGGACTCGCCACACCTCCCATCCCCCCACTCCAACCCAACTCACACCAAGGACACAACCTTTACCTTTCGTCTTGAAAGCAAAATTGCAGAACTTGCACATGAAAGGTCGCAGGTCAGTGTGGGTGCGGATATGTTTCTTCAGCATGCTGGGCTTCTTACAGCGGATTCCACATTCCTCGCAGATATATTTTCCTCTGCCCCGTCCCCTCACGTAGACATAGTCTTCGTTAGATTTATATCTGCAAGGAGAAAAGGTCCACAAAGAAGTTAACAGGGCCGTTTTTAACAAGGCAACATATAGACATTGCTCAACAGCTTCAGAATCCTCATGTATCTAACTCATGGCTCTCTTCTCACTCAATGCGTTATTTGCTACATTGACTGCTTTGGGATTAATCATGACCAGCTTTCTAAAGCAGAGATACTAGGAGTAGGCCTTTCAGCCCTTTGAGCCTGTTCCGCTGTTCAGTATGTCTGAACCTCTACTTCAAGACCATATTCCTGCTTATTCCCGGTAGCCCTTGATGCCTTTAAAATCTTTAAAAAATTACCTTTCTCTTTCTTGAATGTAGTGTCATACAGCATGGAAACATACCTTTCGGTCTGTGCCGAACATAATCCCGAACTAGTCCCACCTGCCTGCTCCTGGCCCACATCCCTCCAAACGTTTCCTTTTCGTGTACCTATCCAAATGTCTTTTAAACATTGCAATTGTACCCATATCCACCACTTCCTGAGGAACTTTGTTCCATGTTCAGTGGTCATTGCTTTCTGTGGTAGAGAATTTCATTATCTGACCACTCTTCAAGTAAAGAAATCTTTCCTTATTTCAGTCCTGTAATGTCGATCCATTTTCTGAGACTGTTTTTGAAACTCCCCACCCAGGGAAACACCCTTCCTACATTTAGTTTGTCCAGCCCTGTTAGAATTTTCAACCAGATCCCTCCTCATCCTTCTAAACTCCAGGGAATATAGGCCCAGTCAAACCAATCCTTCCTCATTCAACCATAAGACATAAGGGCAGAAGTAGGTCCCTCAGCCCATTGGCTCTGCTCCATCATTCTGAGGGCATTGTTGCTACGTTTGCAGAGATAGGTGTTGGGACAGGTAGCATTGAGGAGGTGGGAGGTTACAGAAGAACTTGGACAGGATGGAGAGTGGGCAAAGAAGTGGTAGATGGAATGCAATGTGGGCAAGTGTGATGTTATGCACTTTTGGTAGGAAGAATAGAGGTGTAGACTATTTTCTAAATGGGGAAAAGCTTCAGAAATCTGAAGCGCAAAGGGACTTAGAAGTCCTAGCTCAGGGTTCTCTTAAGGTTAACATGTAGGTTCGGTTGGCAGTTAGGAAGGCAAATGCAATGGTTACATTCATTTCAAGAGGGCTAGAATATAAGAGGTTGTATAAGGCTCTGGTCAGACTTCATTTGGAATATTGTGAGCAGTTTTGGGCCCCATATCTAAGGAAGGCTGTGCTGGCCTTGGAGGGAGTCGACAGGAGGTTTACAAGAATGATCCCGGGGATGAAAGGCTTGTCATATGAACAGGGTTCTGGGTTTATAATTGATGGAGTTTTGAAGGATTGAAACTTACGGAATACTGAGAGACCTGGATGGAGTGGATGTGGAGAAGCTATTTCCATAAGTTAGAGAGAGTAGGATCTGAAGGCACAGCCTCAGAGTGAAGGGATGACCCTTTGGAACTGAGATGAGGAGAAGAGTGGTGAATCTGTGGAACACATTACCACAGAAGGCTGTGGAGGCCAAGTCATTGAGTGTCTTTGAGACAGAGATAGATAGGTTCTTGATTAGGCAATCAGGGTTACAAGGAGAAGGCAGGAGAATGGGGTTGAGAAACATACCTGCTCAGATCGCATGGTGGAGCAGACTCGATGGGCCAAATGGCCCAATTCTGCTCCTATATCTTATGGAATATTCAATGAGATTACAGCCGATCTGACAATCCTCAGCTTCACTTTCCTGACTTCTCCCTATAACCCTCGATTCCCTTACTGATTAAAAGTCTGTCTATCTCAGCCTTGTATGTACTTAATGACCCAGCCCCAATGGTCATTTCAAAGGGCAGCTAAGAATCATGGCCATTACATTAGATTTGGAGTCAGATGTAGGCTAGACCAGGTGAGAGCATAAGATCGAGGTGCAGAATTAGGCCAGTCAGCCCATTGAATCTGCTCTGCTATTCTATCATGGCTGATATGTTTGTCAATCCCACTCTCTTGCAATTCACTCATAACCCTTTGACCCTGTTATTAATCAAACCCATCTATCTCTACCCTAAATACATGAAGTGACTTGGCCTCCACAGCCCTCTCTGGCAATGTCACAGAGTTACCACTCTCTAGGTGAAAATAATTCCTCCTCATCTCAGTTCTAAATGGTCATCTCTTCACTCTGAAGCTGTGCCCTTGGGTCCTAGTCTCTCCTACTTGTGGAAACATCTTCTCCACATCCACTCTATCCAGGCCTCTCAGTATTCTGTGAGTTTCAATGAGATTCCCCCTTATCCTTCTAAACTCTATTGAGTACAGACCCAGAGTCCTCAACCGCTCCTCATATGACAAGCCCTTCATCCATGGGCACAAGTTTCCTTTCCTAAGGAACACTAATGAGGAAAACAACAATTGATGAGTGTTGTCATGGTCGCTATGATGGTGATACGCTTTCTTGTCTAGATCTACTAATCAAATCGAAATTCCATCAGCTACTGTGGTGGGATTTGACCCTGTGTAATCCCAAAACATGAGGCTGACCCTCTGGATTCCTAAACTAGTGACATAACCACTGGACCACAACACTCGCAGTCAAACAGGCCAATAACCAAGTCGGAGTTGGGCATTCTGGAAAAGTGCCCAATAGGTAAGGGGGGGATGAAAGGGTCAAATTCATTCCACCCTGGATTTTATTCTAATTTTCTCAAAGGAAATTGGATAAACACTCAAGGAGAGCAACTTTTGCAGGGCTGCAGGGAAAGGCTCGAAGGAGTGAGCCAAGTTGGTAGCTCTTTCAGAGAGGGAATGCAGGAAGGATGGACTGAATAGTCTATTTCTAAGCTGCACCATTCTCTGATTTAATACTGTCTCCTACTTGATCCATGTCAGGTTTGGGAAGAGCTGTTCAGTTGGGAGTCAGTACAGAGACGTCACCTCTAAACAATACTCTATCTCACTTGGCCTAGTCACCTGCTGAGAAAATACATGCCCTTGCTAAATTTGTTTGGTATTTTCTCAATTCATGAAAGGACCACCAGACTGCAATGAAATAGTTTGTCAACTTCTTTTTTTGTCCCTGTTTGGAAAGGGAATTAATCTAAAACATCATCTTCTTTCAATGAATTCAGACAAGATAAGCACTGGTGCTCTGTGAAAGCAATTCGCTTCCCATAGCGACCAGAGATATTCTGTACCCATAGCAACTGGAGCCATCCGCTACCCATAGCAACTGGAGCTGTTTGCTATCCATGGCCACTGGTGCCACTCACTACCCATAATAACCAGAGACATATATTACGCCTAGCAACCAGATTGTAAAAGACACCAAACTTTTGAGAGAAGTGGTGTAGAATGAAATGCCTTGAGGCACTTAATTGTGTTAAAGGGCTTGTGGGTTTCTGTGGAATTACCTATTTGATTCCAATGCAGTGTGTGTGCTGGGTGTGGAACAAATTGCATCAGTAAATGCAGCGGACAGTTGTACAATGATCTGCAGAGGGCTAGGAGGCTCTCCACATATCGGAATGAGTTGGATGGGAGGCTATGGTTTTTGCTGGCTCCTACACGTCCATTTGTGACACAGAGAAGCCTTTCAGTTGAGATTTATGTAACTCTGCTGCTCATTGTGGTCAAGTGAGTCTCAGTGAAACACAATTACAGCTCAGCCTGTCCACCATCTACAAGGCACAAGCCAGGAGTGTGATGGAATACTCCCCGCTTGCCTGGATGGGTGCAGTTTGAACAACACTCAAGAAGCTTGTCACCGTTCAGGACAAAGCAGCCTGCTTGATAACTGGGTCGGAGTTGGGCATTCTGGAAAAGTGCCAAATAGGTGAGGAGGGGATGCTCAGTAGCAGCAGTCTGTACCATCTACAGAAATTCACCAAAGATCCTCACACAGCACCTTCCAAACCATAAGCATTGTCCTTCTAGAAGGACAAGGGCAGCAGTTACATGGAAACACCACACCCTGTAAGATCGCCTCCAAGCTACTCAGCATCCTGACTTGGAAATATATCACTGGTCCTTCATTGTTGCTGTGTCAAAATCCTGGAACTACCTCTCTAACGGCACTGCGTTCATGGACATGGACTGCAGTGGTTCGAGAAGGCAGCTCACCACCACCTTCTCAAGGGCAACTAGGGATGGGCCCAGCCAGTGAGTGAATTAAAAGAAAACTGGTCTAGGACATTGTTCATGGCCTGTCTGATTTTCTCCAACCCTTCTCCACATAACCCCTCAACAAATCCTTCTATTCCTTACTCCTGCTCATCAAGTGTCCCTGATGCAGCCATGTTCCTCACATCTACCACTCCTTGTGATGGCAAGTTCCAAATTCTCACCACTCTGAGGGAGAGGTATTTCTCCTGAAATTTCCGCTGGATTTATTAGCGACCACCTTACATTAGCGACCCCTCATCTATCCTATCCTGTTACATTACTGCACATTGACAAACACCTTCAACTCTGCCCCCAAAAATTAGACTGTGATTTGGTCGCATGAGAAAAAAAACCTTCGTAACTAAGCAGGACACAATTCTAATGTAATACATTGTCATTTATATAACTGTTTTGGAGGGATGACACGGTGGCATGGCAGTCAGCATTGCTGCCTTACAGTGCCAGGGAACCAGGTTCGATACCACCCCTGGGTGAGTGTCTGTGTGGAGTTTGCACATTCTCCCTGTGTCTTGTCTGGGTCCGCTCTGGTTTCCTCCCACAGTCGAAAGATGTGCAGGTTGGGGTGGATTGGCCATGCAAAATTGCCCCATAGTGCCCAAGGATGTGCAGGCTAGGTGGGTTAGCCATGGGAAATGCAGGGTTACAGGGAATAGGGTAAGGGTTGGGTTTGGGTGGGATGCCCTTTGTAGGGTTGGTGTGGACTCGATGGGCCAAATGGCCTGCTTCCACACTGTAGGAATGCTATGGGAGTTGGACATTTTTGGTCAGGGGTGGCATTAATTTCCATCTCTAACTGCCCTTGAACTGAGTGACTTGCTTGGGTCATTTCAGAGGGCAGTTAAGAGTCTGGAGTCACATATACGCTAGACCAGGTAAGGATGGCAGATTTCTTACCTCAAGAATGTTAGTGAACAAAGATCTGTTTTTACACCAAGAGTTTCAACATTATTATTATTGTCATGAGCATTTTTAATTTGTTTATTATTTTTGCCAAAGGACCACGTTAGGATGGGAGCTTTCCCTTCCTACAGGTCACGTGGATTTTTATAAGAAGCAATCATGGTCACTATTCTCGAAATTCTGGTTTCTTCATTAATTCCATCTAACTTCGTACATGGTAGGGCTTTCATGCTGTGATTCAATCTCTTTGCTCTAGATTATTAGTTCACTGACAGTAGCGTGGTGCTACAATCCTTTCCACTTGCTCTGAATACATGCTTTCTTGATCAGTTTTAGAAAAGTTGGAAAGGGATGGGCTCTGTTTGATTGACTATCAAGAATCACCAATTTGGGTGTTGAAGGGTTTAGCTCATCCTCAGAGGGTGATTTCTTTTTCCCTTTATTCATTAACAGGATGAGAATGTCACTGGCGAGACAGCATTTATTGCCCATCCCTAATTGCCCAGAGGGCAGTTCAGAGTCAACCACATTGCTGTGGGTGTGGAGTCACATGTAGGCCAGACCAGGTAAAGATGGCAGTTTCCTTCCTTAAAGGATATTAGTGATCCAGATGGGTTTTTCCCGACAATGGACAATGGATTCATGGTCATCATTCAATTCTTAATTCCAGATATTGTACTGAATTCAAATTCCACCATCTGCCATGGCTGGAATTGAACCTGGGTCCCCAGGATGTTATCTGGGTTTCTGGATTAACAGTCCAGCGATAATACCACTAGGCCATTGCCTCCCCTTGGAATCACAAGGTCATCTGATGATACATATGAGCTCCTGGATTAGGAATACAAGTGCAGTGAGGTGTTGTTCAACTTGTGCAAGACACTCGTTAGATTTCAGTTGGAGTACTGTGTACAGTGTGGGCAATTTATTCGAGGAAGGATGTGAATACATTGGAGAGAATGCAGATGGACAATGGCTCTTTAACTAGAACAAAGCAGGACCTTTGTCTATCTCAGGGAAGATGCCCGAACTCAACTGGGAGGCCACCAGTGCCAGAAGGATCAGTGGACATGAGTGGTACTGCAGCAGGCCCTTGGTGAGTTTCTGCAGAGCATCTTGTAGATAGTACACACTGCTGCTACCGAGCGTCGGTGGTGGAGGGATGGGATGCTTGTGGATGTAGTGCCAATCAAATGGCTGCTTTGACCTGAATGGTGTCAAGCTTCTTGAATGTTGCTGGGGCTGCACCCATCCAGGCAAGTGGGGAGTATTCCATCACACTCCTGACTTGTGCCTTGTAGATGGTGGACAGGCTTTGGGGAGTCAGGAGGGGAGTTACTCACTGCAGGATTCCTAGCCTCTGACCTGCTCTTGTAGCCACTGTGATTATGTGGCAAGTCAATGGTAACCCCCAGGATGTTGATAGTGGGGGATTCAGTGATGGTAAGACCATTGAATGTCAAGGGGTGGTCATTAGATTGTCTCTTATTGGTGATGGTCATAGCCTGGCATTTGTGTGACATAAATGTTACTTGCCACTTGTCAGCCCAAGCCTGGATATTGTCCAGATCTTGTTGCATTTGAATATGGACTGCTGCAGTATCTGAGGAGTCACGAATGGTGCTGAACATTGTGTAAACATTGGCGAGCATCCCCACTTCCGACCTTATAATGGCGGGTGGGTTATTGATAAAGCAGCTAAAGATGGTTGGGCCCAGGGCACTACCTTCAGGAATGTCCTGGAGCTGAGATGACTGACCTCCCACAACCACAACCAGCTTCCTATGTATCAGAGATAGTAGGAACTGCAGATGCTGGAGAATCTGAGATAACAAGGTGTAGAGCTGGATGAACACAGCAGGCCAAGCAGCATCAGAGGAGCAGGAAAGGCTGACGTTTCGGGCCTAGACCCTTCTTCAGAAATAGGGGAGGGGAAGGTGGTTCTGAAATAAATAGGGAGAGAGGGGGAGGCGGATAGAAGATGGATAGGGGAGAAGATAGGTGGAGAGGAGACAGACAGGTCAAAGAGGCATAGGTGGAGCCAGTAAAGGTGAGTGTAGGTGGGGAGTTAGAGAGGGGATAGGTCAGTCCAGGGAGGATGGACAGGTCAAGGGGGCAGGATGAGGTTAGTCGGTAGGAGATGGGGCTGGGGCTTGAGGTGGGAGGAGGGGATAGGTGGGAGGAAGGACAGGTTAGGGAGGCGGGGACGAGCTGGGTTGGTTTTGGGATGCGGTAGGGGGAGGGGAGATTTTGAAGCTTGTGAAGTCCACATTGATACCATTGGGCTGCAGGGTTCCCAATCCCACCTTCCTATGTGCCAGGCATGATTCCAAACAATGGAGAGCTTTCCCTGCCAATTCAAATTGGCTCAGGTTTAGTCCAATTTTGTATAAGAGGCACAGTTGTTTCTGAAGCACTGTGGTCAATACCATTGCCAGAGTGTGGTTGGGGCCCGTAGACTTTGCAGTATCCAGTGCCTCCAGTTGGGAGTCAGTACAGAGAGTATTGTTTAGTGGTGACATCTATCTCACTCTGAGAAATTACATGCCCTTGCTAAATTTGTTCGGTATTTTCACAATTCATGAAAGGGCCACCAGACTGCAATGAAATAGTTTGTTTACTTCTTTTTATGTCCCTGTTTGGGGAGGGAATTTCTTGACTTCACCTGGAGTGAATCCAATTGGCTGAAGACTGGTATCTGGAATGCTGGGGAACTCAGGAAGATGCAGAATTGGATTGTCCATGTCTGGGTCAAGATAGTGAGTGACACAACCCACACTATGGAGTTTAATGGACCTGCTTAATGTTGAATCCCAAGCTGCCACACACAAACACACACAAACACACAGACACACACAGACACACACAGACACACACAATGTACACACACATACACACAAAATGAATATGCACACACACACACAATGTACACACACACACAAAATGTACACACACACACACAATGTACACACACACACACACACACAGACACACACATACACACAAAATGAATAGACACACAATGTACACACACACACAATGTACACACACACACACACACACAATGTACACACACACACACACAATGTACACACACACACACACACACACACAATGTACACACACACACAGACAGACACACACAC
>NC_063340.1:86835125-86841928 GCF_021869965.1 Rhincodon typus
ACACACACACACCCACAATGTATACACACACACACACCCACAATGTATACACACACACACTGCATGTGCAGATCCACACTCCATGTGCAGATCCACACTCTATGTACATACACACACACAGACACACGCACACACACAATACTAATGAGTATTTCTCACAGTGTGACTAATCCTATAAATAGGAACACACGTGGGCAGATACAATATCCTGAAACAACGCTGCAATAGTTGTCAACTGCCAAGCTCAATGACATCATGAAAACATTTGACTGCATTCAACCTTTATCCTTCCTGCGTCTGTTGAGATAACTCAAAATCTTGGTTAAAATCAGCTGCCACCAAACAATACCCATGACCCACTCTTCTCCATCAGTACCTGTCCCTGTACAAAGGCTCGACAGTGCATTGTTATCAGCAACATTAAGGCAGGCAGAGGGTCGGAGATATTAGGAACGTTTTCTCCTCCCATCGTCTGCTGGATAACAAACAGCATGGGGAGTGTCAGGGCAGGGGGAAGAGTCGGTGCGAGGGGAGAGCCAGGGTGAGAAGAGAGTCATGGCAGGGGGTGTGTCGGGGCGAGGGTTGAGAGTCGGGGCGGGGAGAGAGTCACCTTGTTCATCTGAACATATGAAATCTCCAAGTGGTTTGTTAAAACCCATAGACTGTCCTGGGTCAGGGGAAGCCATGATACATGAAGATATCAGATCATATTGCCAAGCTGTTTACCCTCCATCAAAGATTTTAATCCTGGTGGGCTCCACTTGCTTGTCGGAATGGTCTTTGTTCGCACTGGTCTCCATCTTTTCCCTTTCCTTTTCAAAACTTCCTGCTGCTTTCCCTCCAGCCCCATCATGATCACACTGTGAAGATTCATACCATTTCATCTGCAAAAGACAGATGGCACCATATTATTTCGCTGTGTCTCTTGTCCAAGCAGATCGAAGCTTTTAACCCTTCATTGTCCGGAGCATTTTTCTGAAGAGAGAATGTGTGGTGATCTCATTGAAGGAAACAACTCTGAGGGAATCTCGAACCAGGGGGCACTGCCTCCAGTGAATGAGGTCTCTCATTTCCGACAGAAACACTGAGGAATTTCTTATCTCAGATGGTTGTCAGTCATTGGAATTCCCTCTTACGGAGAGCAGTGGGGGTTGGGTTGTTGACTAAGTTTGAGGCTGTTAGATGGGTTTTAAATTGGCAAAGGATTCGAGGGTAATAGAGGAGCAGACTCCTGGCAGGAGTCAAGGCTACAATCTGAACAGGCATGATGTATAGAATGGTATCCACACAGCCCTTCGAGCCTGCTCTGCCATTCAATAAGATCATGGCTGATCTGATCACAACCTCCACTCTACATTCTTCCTGAAAATCTTTCATCGTCCTTGGTCATCAACAATCTATCTCCCTCTGGCCTTAAAAATATTTAAAGATTCTGCTCCTACTGCCGTTTGTCAAAGGGAATTCCAAAGACTCTCAACCATCAGAAATAAATGTTTCCTCATCTCAGTCTTAAATGGGCGACCCTTTATTTTTAAACTCTGACCCCTTGTTCTAGATTCTCCCACAACAGGAAACATCCTTTTGACATCCACCTCAGCAAGTCCCCTCAGCATCTTATACGTTTCAATTAAGTCACCTCTGACTCTTTTGAACTCCAGACGATACAGGCCGAGCCTGTCTGGCCTTTCCTCATAAGGTGATCAGCTCATTCCAGGTATTAGTTCAGTAAACCTTCTCTGAGCTGCTTCTAATGCATTAACATCCTCCTGTAAGTACAGGGACCAGTACTGTTCACAGTACTCTAGATACACTCTGCAGTGCCCTGTATAACTTAGGCATAACCCCTGTACTCTTCCATTCAATTCCCTTTGCAATAATCAGAATAATCTAATGGTTTTCCTGATAACTGATCGTACCTGGAGACTAATCCTCTACAATCGAGGCATGAGGATACCCGGATCTCATGCAACACATGCTCAATTGGCCAAATGGCCACATCCTGGTCCTACTCCTTACGAATTCTCCTATGGAGAATCTTGCAGTGCAGAAGGGAGCTGGTCAGCTCCGGAAAGAGCTCCTTGATCAATTCAACTTCACAACCGCTTTCTCCATAGCTCTGTAACTTTTCCCCTAAAGGACTCATCCAATTTCCTTTCAGGGCTATCGCCAAATCTGCTCCCACTGCTTTGCATTTTGATCGTAATTCATCCATCCTTCTCTACAGTGCTTTGTCAACCACCACAATCTCCACTGCTGACTCTAAAGTAAAATATAGAACTGCAGGGGTTTGGAATCTGAAACAAAAGCGGAAATTGCTGGCCAAACTCAGCAGGTCTGGCAGCACCTATGGGATGAAAGCACAATTAATGTTTCAAGTCTGATGACCCTTCATGACTCTTTCTATGAAGGGTCACGGCATTCAAAACATAAACTCTGCTTTCTCTCTCCACAGATGCTGCCAAACCTGCTGGGTTTCTCCAACAATTTCTGTTTTCATTTCCGTCACTGACTTCTACCACTGGAAGCAGTATCTATTATTTATTCAATCCCAACTTGCTATGGTTTTGAATACCTTTGTTTAATCGCACATTGTTCTTCTCTGCCTGCTTCTCCCGTCTCCCTATTCTCCAGTGCCATCCCATTCACATTCTTCCCAAATCACAGTGCCCAGGATGGGACACTTTAGTTTGATTAGGACCACATCCACAAACATCCCCTCCCTCCACCAAGAGAGACAGTGTGTACCATCTACAGGATGCACTTCAGAAATTCACAGAAAATAGGAGCAGGAGAAGGCCATTCGGCCCTTTGAACATGCTCTACCATTCAATAGGATCATGGCTGATCATCCAACTCAGTCCCCCGTTCCCTCTTTCTCCCACATACCCTTTTATCCCTTTAGTCCTAAGAACTATGTCTAAATCCTTCTTGAAAACGTTCAATGTTTTGGCCTCAGCCATTTTCTGTGACAGAGAATTCCACAGGCTCACCACTCTCTGGGTGAAGACATTTCTCCTCATCTCAGTCCCAAATGGCCCACCCATGTCCTTAGACAGAGCCCCCCTGGTCCATCGGGAACATCTTTCCTGCATTTATCCTGACTAGTCCTGTTAGAATTTTATAGGTTTCTATGAGATCCTCCCTCCTTCCTCTAAACTCCAGTGAATATAGTCCCTCACTGATCCAGTCTCTCTTCATTTATCAGTCCTGCCATCCTAGGAACACATCCATCAGACCCACAGTGTGAACTGTCTCCACTTTGCATCACTTGGCGTGAGGGGTTAGCCATAATGGTAGTTACTGTCCTCCACTTTGTCCTCACTGCAGCCCCTCTTCCACTCTCTGAGGAGGACAATGTTCCTCAAATGGGGTTCACACTTCAGCAGGAGCGTTCCTAATCTTTGATCATCCAGTGCGAAGATCAGAGGATCTCGTGGTGAATCTGCTCCTGATCAAGGAGGCCATGAAAACAGCCAGGCAGCGGGAGGAGGCTCATTGGCCTAACTACCTGCCCATATCCCACGGTTACGTCCGTGTCTGCGTGGACTGGATAGGAATCACGCAAGGCTATTTGTGACTAGGGGGCAACGCAGGGCCTGGAGTGCACTTTGGAAAATGATTTATTCACAGGACATGGGTGTCTCAGCCTGAGCCAGCATTTATTGCCCAGAGGGTAGTTAAGAGTCAACCACATTGCTGTGGGTCTGGAGTCACTGGTAGGCCAGACCAGGTAAGGATGGCAGTTTCCTTCCCTAAAGGACGTTAGTGAACAAGAGGGGTTTTTCATAAAATCCCTACAGTGTGCAAACAGGCCACTCGGCCCATTGAGTCAGCACTGACCCTCCAGTGAGCATCCCACCCAAACCCAGGCCCTGACCCCTCATAACCCCACATTTCCCATGGCCAATCCACCCTAACCCGCACATCTTTGGACTGTGGGAGGAAACCGGAACACCCGGAGGAAACCCACGCAGACACGGGGAGAATGTGCAAACTCCACACAGACAGTCGTCCGAGGGTGGAATCGAACCTGGGTTTTTAACACCAGTTCACAGTGTTAACGTTGTTGCATTTGACATTGTATTTTAATTTGAATTTTGTCTGTCTACATTTCATTTCTGGTTTAGTGCCCTTTTCACATGATGGCACCCTTAAACCTGATTTAAATGGTTTGATTTGGCTTCTCTGATTGACTTGGTTTTAACTGATTTTAATGGCCTGACAACATTGTCAACATCATAGACTCATACAGCACGGAAACAGACCCTTCTGTCCAACCAGTCCATGCCAACCATAACCCCAAACTAAACCAGTCCCACCTGCCTGTGCTTAGCCCATATCCCTCCAAATATTTCTTATTCATGTCCTTATCCAAATGTCTTTTAAATGTTCTAACTGTACCCACATCCACCACTTCCTCTGGAAGTTCATTCCACACACGAAATGCTCCCTGAGTAAAATAGTTGCCCCTCATGTCTTTTTAAATTCTTTCTCCTCTCACCTTAAAAAGATGCCCCCTAGTCTTGAAATCCCCCACCCTCTGGAAAAGACACCTCCCATTCACCTTATCTGTGCCCCTCAAGATTTTATAAACCTCTATAAGGTCACCCCCTCAACCTCCTACACACCAAGGAAACAAGACCCAGTCAACCCAGCCTTTCCTTATTACTCAAACCCTTCATTCCCGGCAATATCCTGGTGAGTCTCTCTGAGCCGTCTGCAGTTTAGTAACATCCTGGGGTCTGGCTGACTTTTACCTGGGCTATACTTTGTTTCCAGCTGCTGGAGGCCACCAGCTTTCCGGAACTGGGCCAGTTCAGGGCCGACATGATGTAGATCTCCCTGGCTGCCTTCTGCTTGGACCTCAGGAGTGCCAAGGCCACTTTGGTGGCAGTGCCTGGTGGGTTGGGGTTGTAGGAGCTGATGCACCAGGTGTCATACATAGACAGCTTGGACGCTGTGTGCCGGGTCGGGTTGGGCTTGGTGTAGTTCAGGAAGCACCAGCTGACGCTGGTGGAGGTGCGGAGGCTGGGGAACTGCAGGAACTGCTGGAGGTCAGCCGCATCTGACAGGAGAATGGTGCCCCCGACCACCGTTCCCCCTTGGCTGGTGGGCACCTGGAGCAGCATGCTGATGGGGAACTTCTGCGGAGGGGCCGGCAGCTCCGAGGGGCTGTCTCCTGGCGACAGAGGTGCTCTCTGAGGGCTCTCTGCATCGAAGCTCTCCACCGACTCCATGTCGCTGCAATGGCTGAGCAGCGCACGGTCTTCAGATGGGATGGACTCCAGGCTCTGAAGGCCGTGGCGTTGCAGAGAGCCCGGGGAGGAGCTGGAGGACAACAGCTGACCTTCCTTCATCTCGGTGGTGCAGAACTGGCGGACCAGCTGTGGTTTGGCCGATTTGGTGCCGCCTTGGGGCGCAGCGGGTGGAGGTGCGCCAGACTCCCTCAGGCTCAGTTTCTCCAGCATCTGCCCACAGATCTTCTCCTCTTTGATGCGCTTCTGCTGCTTGGTCTCCACGGAGAGCTCCAGACTGCTGGCAGGTGATAGCATTCGCTTGCTCCCTCCAATGGGCGATCCACCGTCCGAGCTCACCAGGCTCAGGGTGAGCGGCACCGACGGTTCCCCAGCCGCGCCGGTGACCACCGAAGGGGGCAGCCCCCACTGGGGGCAGTGCAGCGGGACGGCACGGCCGGCTCCCCTGCTCTGCTCCTGGCCCGCCCCGGTCGAACGCTCCTCCACCTTGCAGATGACGATGGCGTTGGGGTCGGCCGGACCCCGGGGTCCCGGCGCATGGGAAACGCTGGTGTACATGACGCTGCCGTAGGTGGGCACGTTGGCCTGGATCCTGACGGGCACCAGCAGCGAGGGCGGGGGGCGGCCGGTGCACGGGGCGGGGGCCCTCTCTGGAGGGAAACGGGCCCGGCGGCTGGGGGAGTGCTGAGGGGAGGCCCGGGGCGAGGGGCAAGTGGGGTCCTTATCCCCCCAACCCGGGCGGGCCTGAGGGCGCCTATCTGCCGGTTGACCTGGGTAGGCCTCGCCGGGGTTGGCGGGAGGGAGGGGCGCAGCGGGCTGCAGGGGTGCCGCTGGCCAAGGCAGGATGCAGGGGTCGGAGCTGGGGGCGGGGAAGGGGGGCGGGTGAGGCAGCTGGTAGAGTTGCCAGGGCTGGTGGAAGTCGAGGGGGTAAGGGGCGTCGCCAGGACGGTCGGTGGGGGAGGGCGGGCGGTGTCGAGGGCCCCGCCCAGGGATCGCTGGCCCACACACCTGGTGACTGGAGACCTGCATCGGCTCGGCCTGCTCTTGGCCGTGCTCCAGCTGGGAATTCTCCGAGTACTGCCCGAGGGAGGCCTGGCGCACCAGGAAGCACCTTCTCCTCTCCCTGACGGCGGGGGACGTGGGGCCGGGCCCACGAGGCAGGGCCCCCCCGGGGCCTCCCGACAGGTTGCCGTAGTCGAAGGACTTGCTGCGGATCTCCACCATCTCCATGTAGGGCTGGCACGGGGCCTGTTCAGAGGCCGAGCGCCTCATCTCCTTCTGCTGTTGCTGCTGCTGCTGGCACAGTAGGCCCAGGCTGTTGACCGCGTAGGGTACCGTCAGGTACTCGGCCGTCTCTAGCCTGCCAGAGGCCCCAGGCTTCGGGCCCTCATCCCTCTCCAGCGAGAGGGAGAAGCTGGAGCTGTGCGACCAGTTGCTGTCCTGACTCAGGCTCCGGGACAGGGTGCCCGACTCGAGGCTAGATTCTCCAGAGGAGTACTCCAGCTCAGCGAGGCGTAACCTCTTCTTCTTGGGCGGCAGTTTCTCGGT
>NC_063340.1:86842428-86850343 GCF_021869965.1 Rhincodon typus
TACAAGTCATCCTGTCTCCATCTCTCTCTTCCTCTCCCCTTTTTATTGCTCTCCTTCCCATCCTCCTCTCTGCCTCTCTCTCACCCCCCCCGCTTTCTCTTTCACTCCCTCTGAATCTCTCTGTCCCGTTTTTTCCTTTGTCTCTGTGTCTGTTCTGTGTTCCTCTCCCTCGCTGTCTCTTCCTCTTTCCCTTTCTGCCTCCTTCCCCTTTCTCTGCCTCTCTGTGGGTTGCACTGCCATCGCTATTTGCTGCAAATTTATCCTGAAGCAGATGCTCTCGACATGACCTCCTGGTTCGCGTTGTTATCAGGTGCTGGGGAATCGTGTGGAGCAGAGAATCTGCTGCTAGCCTAACCTTGATAAACTGTGAACCCGATCAGTGAGTCTGACTGTGAAACCGCATCATGACCACTTGAAGCACCAGGTTTACACATGGATTATCAAAGCCAGTAACCAGACCATAATCCACTGTTTGCGGATCTTGGCCAAAAACCAGAGATATTTTTGAGCTTTGTCTCCCTCTCCTCTCCACCCCTCCTCCACCTCCACTCAGTTGGGATTGTCAGCTCTGAATCAGAAAGCCGATGGTTCACACCTCACTTCCATAAAACTGGGTGAAAAACCGAGGATGACAACTCCCTGTAGTGTCTGTCATCTGCTGTGGGGTTCGAACAGCAAGGTCTGAAGCTTCTGTGCAGGCATTTTCTATCTTTTTAGAGAATGGGGGCCTGACTGGTAAGGGCAGCGTTTGTAGTTGTCCCTTAAAACCAAGTGACTGGCTGTTTCAGAGGTTATTGGAGAGTCAGCCATATTGTTGCTGGGCCTGGTGTCCCACATAGGCCAGACCAGGTGAGGATTGCAGAATCCCTACAAGTGTGGGAGCAGGTTGTTCGGCCCATCGAGTCCACACAACCCCTCCAAAAAACATCCCACCCGTTTACCCTATCACTGTAACCCTGCATTTCCCATGGCTAACCCACTTAGTCTGCACATGCCTGGACACTGTGGGGCAATTTAGCACGGCCAATCCACTCTAACCTGCACAGCTGAGCATTGTGGGACCAAAAACACACAAGTAAACTACTGCAGATGCTGGCAAATCTGAAATAAAAAATAAACAAACATCCTGGAAACACTTTGTTTCTGCCGCTACTGACTGACCAAGCATCATCAGTCCTGACAAAGGCCCTGATGGAACGTCTTCAGTTTAAAGTGGTCATTCTGGGCTCAATATGATATGCCCCCAGCAGTGTGTGTTTGTGGCAGATTTGGGGTTTTGGGGAGGGTGAGGAGAGGAGGAATAGAAGGCGTGTTCCCAGCCCACCAATTAACCTCCCATTCCACCCCCTCATACTATAGAGGGTGGGTGAACTCCCAAACAGCAACCTGCCCACCATTTGTAAACTGGATAATTAATCAATATATTTAGTTGAAAAGCTTCTCATTCTTAAATGTAAATACATTCGTTTTGAATTGTGACTGTGTAAGTTGAAATTACTTTCTACTGATTAAGCCAACCTTTGGTTTGCTCGACCAGCCACAACCCTAAGCAATGCCTTCACTCAACTTCACACAACTCCTAACATTCAACGCATGAGCCTTAAATGTGTAAAAACAAACCCTTGTGTCAAAAAACCAGTGAGGAACTTGAATCTTGTTGATGGAAAGAAATGTTGTTGAAGATCTTCCTCTTTCAATCATCAGGATCACTGCAAGAATGCCAACTTTCAAATACTCCCAACAATGTCTACCTGAGAAGAAAAAGTGTGCTGATTGGTCAGCGAGGTGCTGATTGACTCTGATTGGCCTAGGGGGTTGCCATGAAAGATGTAATGGGGAATGCTGGGAAGTTATAAAAAGACACAAGGCTTGAACATATTCCTTTTGTTTGCAGAGTTCAAGCCCCTAACTACAAATATTAGCCTTCTCTAGAGAGTGTAAAGCTACAAGAACATAAGTTTTTCTCAGCAATATTCAAGCAGCGGGAGCAAAAGCCTAACCGGGGATCCCGATACCTTTGAAGCAAAAGGCAGGAAGGATAGCAAATTAGCAAAGAGAGAAAACACGCAACGCTTCTATGACTAAACAGGTTGCGTCATACAAATAGCACAGGTGTCAGTTAGGTATGAGGGGTTTGAGGAGATGTTCAGACTTGCTGTTCAGACTGACTCCAGTCTGTGGCTTTATTATTCATTGAACAGCTACTGTTGGCCTGTATCTGCTCATAAACCCAGGTATGTTGCTTGATGGCCAAGATTGAAATTGTGATTTTGAGTCGCATTGGTCTATGTGTCAGAAGCCTCTGTAACCTCTAATAAATGTCCGAGAGGTTCAGCTCTCCATGTGGTTATTTTGTTAACACCTTATCTGTTGCCAGGGTGTGGACTGGCTGCCAGTGTTTTGAAGGGCCGCTGTGTCGAGTTGTGTATCAACATATGATAAACACTGCTGTGCTGAGTTGTGTAGTTTTGACTCGTTCATTTGCATCAGATTTCAGTTTCAAGAGTAACCCTTTATTCTGCAGAAATTTGCATCTTGCAGGAGATGGGGGAACAAAGATGAAGTTGTCACAGATGAGAAGCCAAGAGGCATGATCTACATTGCACTAAATTGGTCCAGGAGAGACTAAAGCTTGCATTTTTATTATTGCTGTTCACAATCTCTGGGATGTCCAAAGCAGTTTATAGTCAATTAAAGACTTTTTGAAATGAAGTTACTGTTGGAAACTCATGTTTTTGCACAAGAGGCTCCTGTAACCTACAATAATGACCAGGATGATCTGCAGGAAAATGGTCTTGAGACCACAGACAGATCAGCCTTATTAAATAGCAGGGTTGGCTGAATAGCCTACTCCTGGTGCACATACCTACGTTCCTGTGTTTGGCAATGCCTATTGAGAAATTAATATTGCTCAGGGATGCCAAGCGATGAACTCCTCTTGCATTTCTTTGAAGTGGTGCCATTGGAATCTTTCACATAAACCAGAAAGGCCACTTAGCCCTCTCCAGTGGTGCGGCACATGCCCACCACTGTACTGACATGCAGTTTAGATCTTCCTTGCCCCTGCCCCCCAACTTCACCTGAACATACAATCGGCAACAATTGACTTGGATTTATGTAGCCACATTGCAAACCATTCCAAGGTGCTTTACAGGAGTGTAATTGGACCAGTTTTAAAAGCGAGTCACATGTGGAGATATTTTTAATTGGCCTGCTCAGAAAATCTACAACACACCTCTGGTGCAGGAGGGATTTGAACCCACCTAGCCCAGAGCTGGGGACACTACCACTGTGCCACAAGAGCCCTCCAGGCAGCTGGAACGTTGATGGAAGAGGATTGTTTTAAAGTAGGGGAGAGAGGGGCTTAAGGTGGAAATTCCAGAGCTCAGGACTTTGGCAGTAAAAATGACATTTGGTGGAGTGCAATTAGAATTGGGTCCACAGAGATGGTGGAGGGTTGTGAAGCTGCGAGAGCTTACAGAGACAAAGAAGGGGTGAGGAAGTTGAGGAATCCGAGCCCCTCAGACTCAGAAGAGCGAGCTATCCACTGAGGCAAGATTCACCCACTGATTTCAAACTCCCTCAGTCAGAAGAAGGAACAGGTTTTGTCAGTATATGCATATTGAAAGTAATAGCACCACATGCTGAAAATAAATGATAGCACACAGGCCTCACATACAGCAATACAGGAAGGTATTTCTGAAGAGGACATCTGATTGCCCATTTCTCCTCCCAATGAGGGTGACACAAGTGTTTCAGAAATGGTGCGGGTAATGGATTAAATACCAAAATGGAGAATCAGGGATATCGTGGGTGGGAACCCTCTTGAGAGCTGATCCTTTAAAATGGTGCAGAAAGTGGTTAAAAAAAAATGCACAGCCCTTTGCCAGAACACCCCCAATTAATCATAGAATCCATAAAGTGCGGAAAGAGGCCATTCAGCCCATAGAGTCTCTGCACCAACCCGCCGAAGAACATCCCACCGAGACTCACCACCCCCACCCTATCCTTGTAACCCCACATTTACCATGACCAATCCACCTGGCCTGCACATCCCTGGACACTATGGGACAATTTCCCATGGCCAATCCACCCTCACCTGCACATCCCTGGACAGTATGGGGCAATTTCCCACGCCCAATCCACCCTAACCCGCACATCCCTGGACAGTACGGGGCAATTTCCCACGGCCAATCCACCCTAACCCACACATCCCTGGACACTATGGGACAATTTAGCATGGCCAATCCACCCTGACCCACACATCCCTGGACACTATGGGACAATTTAGGACTGCCAAGCCACCCTAACCTGCACATCCCTGGACACTACGGGACAATTTAGCACGGCCAAGCCACCCTAACCCGCACATCCCTGGACACTATGGGACAATTTAGCATGGCCAATCCAGCCTAACCTGCACATCCCTGGACACTATGGGACAATTGAGCACGGCCAATCCAGCCTAACCCGCACATCTTTAGACTGGGTCAGCCCACTGTATCAGGATGACAGTGAGTAGCAACTGAGGCCTCGAGTTTGAGAACACACCAGGCCTTCAGCAGCTATGCTGTTGTGTGAATACATCAATATATTTGCGCCAGATTGTTCTTTCCTTTTGGCTAAGATCAACTGTAAGATCTGGGCTTCTAACATATCTCAATTCTGAGTGTGCTGATTGCCACACTCTCAACCGGTTTGAGAGAATCAGTTGAGTTCTGAAGAAGGGCCATTCTGTTTCTCTCCACAAATGCTGTCAAACCTGCTGAGTTTCTCCAGCAATTTCCATTTTGTTCAAGACAGGGATCATATACGTTTGTTTGAGGTGACATACATTCATACACAGTCAGCTGCTCTCTGCAAACAAAAGGAATCTGTTTAAGCCTGTCATCTTTTCTCCATTACCCGAGAGCTTGAGGGAGCCAGTGCTCTCTGTTACTTTCTCCATGGTAACGACTTGGCCAATCACCGTTGACTTGTCAACCAATCAGCACCCTTTAGCCCTGTAGTATGAATTATTACGATAGTTTAAATTTTGGCATTCTTGTGTTTGTCCTGACAAGACAAAAAATCTTTGGCAATGTGCCTCTCTTTCCCATAATATTTTGTTGAATGGTGATCTAAAATGTCTAGTTCCTCCAAGTGTCCAAAAAGAGAGGGAGCAAAGAAACTCTTGCATTTCAAAAGGATCTCAGCCTTCTGCCCTGTATCCTCACCCACACCAAGTCCCCTTCACCCAACACCGCCTCTGCACTCACTGACCTGTCTGAGATTGTAAAATTCTCATCTGCATTTTTGAATCTCTCCAGTGTCTCACTTCTACCTCTTTCTAACCTCTTCCAATTCCATAGCCTTCTGAAAAGGTTGCTTTTTTTTTTACCAACTCTGCTCTCTTACGTGCCACTGATTTTTAATCCTTTCACCCCGGGGTGGCCATTCAGCTGCCTCAAGTCCTAAGCTCTGAAATTTCCTCTTTAGATCCCTCTCTTCCTTTAAGAAATGCCAATCTGTTTTGACCATCTGTCCTCCTAGCCCCATATGTGGTTCGGTGTCAGTTTTTTTTGCTTCATAAGCAGTTTTGTGAAATAAATGCCTTGGGAAATTTTTACTTTATGAAAGGGTGCTACATAATTATAGTTGTTGTTGTAGCAAGGAAATACTAGAGAACCCTATGGGTCTAATGTAATGCAGAATGCACAACAAGGTCGCACAGATAGATGGAGAAGGATGATAAGATCATAAGAAATAGGAGCATATTTGCTGTGTCAAGTTCGCCTCGCCATTCAAAAAAGTTGTATTTTGACCTGATTTTGGTTTTAGCTCGAGCTTCCTGTCTAGTTCCGTAACCCTTGACCCCCTTGTCCATGTAAAATCTGTCTAACTCCACCTTGACTATATACAATGACCCAGCCTCCACTGCTCGCTGGGAACAAAAATTCCAAAAGAATTTCCAAAAGAGAAGCCCAGTGACCCTCTGAGAGAAAATACCCCTCCTTCTCTTCATCTTACATGGGCAAACTATAATTTTTAAACCGCTTCTCCTAGTCTTAGACTAGTAAGGGGTGGCACGGTGGCTCAGTGGTTAGCACATTGCCTCACGGTGCCAGGGACCCAGGTTTGATTCCACCCTCGGGCAACTGTCTGTGTGGAGTTTGCACATTCTCCCTGTGTCTGTGTGAGTTTCCTCCGGGTGCTCCGGTTTCCTCCCACAGTCCAAAGATGTGCAGAGTAGGTGGGTTAACCATGGTAAATTGACCATAGTGTCCAGGGATGTGTAGATTAGGTGGTTTATAGGGTGATGGATCTTTCAGGGGGGATGCTCGGAGGGTCGGTATGGACTTTTTGGGCTGAAGGGCCTGTTTTCACACTGTAGGGATTCTATGAAAACATCTTCCCAGCCTCTACCCTGTCAGTTCCCCTTGCTTATGTTCCACCACCCATTCTTTTAAACTCTAACAGATATTGTTCCAACCTACTCAACTCCACTTCCAGGTTAAAGCGAGCTGGTGTAATCAACATGATCCCCAATATGAATGGGATTAAGTGGGGCTGTGCTGCATCTTGCTGTCGAATTGCCTGCTATTATTTATTGGTGAGGAATCAATGCAATTACTTTGTTCAAAATCTGGTCTCACTTGGTGCCGACTGGCAAATTTGGAGCCCACGTGACAGATCCCTCTTTCGACTGCGTTGGTAAATAGCAAGAATGCATCTTAAGTTTGACCCAAATCTGTTAGTTGCTTGCTGAAACAGAAAGTTTACAATGCTGTCAAAAGCCTCTCCATCTGGGGACAGTTTTCCTGGCAATGCATTCGATCACCCTGCCTTATACCTTCCAATTGAATACCTAAATAAAAATCGAACAGGATCAGCTTGCGCATCAGAGGGAAACCCATTAATACTTGGGAATGGCAGTGGGGTCAGTTAGCTCAGCTGGCAAGGTGGCTGGTTTGCAATGTGGAATGATGCCAACAGTGTGGGTTCAATTCCTACACTGGCTGAGGTCTCTCCTTCCCAGCCTCTCCTGAGGTGTGGTTATCCTCGGGTTCAACTCACTACCGATCATCTCTCCCACATGAGAGGGTAGCCCTCTGGAGCAATGAAAATTGTGCTGCTGAGACTTGGAAATGAATGTAGTGGCCCTCCGTTTTGAAGTGTATGATTTGACCCTGATTGGATGTTTAAGGTCAGGGTTGATGGGGCCATCTTTGGCCTGCCAAGAGCACTTGACCCTGCCAGGAATGGTGAGAGACTGGACGAAGTCCAGTCAAGGACACTTCTGTTTCCAGAGTTCCTCTCTTGGTCCCTACAAGGCAAACTTGCGAAGGTTTTGTTCTACTGGGTCAGGGGGCCTGGTCCACTGCCTGTCAACACCTCCCAGTGTCTCCCCACCCTCCCCTCCTATAGCGGGGTGGAAAATCGGTAACTGTTGTGCCAAAGAGATGCACCTATTAAGACCGCTCCGTAAGCCAGTGTGCCAATCGAACCCCAATCTCAATGAACATCCCAAAGGCATGTTACAGCCAGTGAGGTACTTTCGAAGGGTGCCCAAAACCATGATAGAGTCACACAGCATAGAAAAAGGCCCTTCGGCCCACCACATCCATGCTGGCCAACAGACACCGAATCCTGTGATGTTGGAAATCCAGCAGCCGATCTGCACAGCAAGACTCCACAAGTGCCAATGCGATGTCGGCTGATTGTTTATTTTCCTGAGCGAAGCCACTGAAGAGTTAAATACGGCCGCTCCCCCCTCCCACCCCCCCCGCCCAAGTTGCTTCTCTGTGACACATCCCACAAATGGGTCATTTCGCCTCCACCTGAGAAGGGCAGGAGGTAGGAGTTGAGGCGAGGGGTGGGTGGGCTCGCTTTTAAGGACCCACCCAGGAGACAGCACCTCTGGCCTTGCAACACC
>NC_063340.1:86850443-86855871 GCF_021869965.1 Rhincodon typus
TCTGGCCTTGCAACACCCCGTCAGTGCTGAGCTGTGACCCTGGGTCATCCTGGGTCATGTGCTTGCATCTTGGCAGTGGGGCATAGCCGTCTGTCTGTGTGGCTCACATGATGGTCAGCCTGAACTGCCAATCCTCTCTGGCTCACCAGGGTGGCACGGTGGCTCAATGGTTAGTGCTGCTGCCTCACAGTGCCAGGGACCCGGGTTCAATTCCACCCTCGGGCAGCTGCCTGTGTGGAGTTTGCACATTGTCCCCGTGTCTGTGTGCGTTTCCTCCCACAGTCTGAAGATTGGCCATAGAGAATGCAGGGTTGCAGGAAAAGGGTAGGGGCATTGGTCTGGAAGGTGTGCTCTTTGTAAGGTTGGCATGGCCTGCTTCCACACTGTAGGGATTCTAACTCACATTGTCAAAGCTCCTGATGGTGCAAAACAGGAGCAAGCAGAGCCACTGTGATTTCATCACTCTGCATTTGAGAGCTTTTTTTAAATGCCCCTTTTTTTTGCTGAAAATGCCAGCCCCTTGGGCACTGCTCCTTCCTCTCTCTGATGCCATCTTGTTTGCCAAACATTGACGAAACATGCAATTACGGGCCCTGATAAATCTTGTCAAGTGTCATCTGCCCGACATTGGGAAATGGATGGTTCCCGGGCCAGGCTTTCGAGAAGCCAGCTTATTCTCTCTGATTTTAATAGTTTGCCCTTTTGCAGCGAACAAGAGTGTTATCTGCCCACCCACAGTCATCTGCCTTGCTGACGTGGTGCCTCAGTGCCTCATTTACACATGCTATTTTTGTGAGGAAAAGCAGAGAGCTACACGCCCACTCCCCATCCCCTCGCCCACCCCCTTGTGAGTGGCTCACTCAGTTCAACAGTCACCCTGATACAGTGATCAAACCTGCTGAACCTTGTACAGCAAATAAAAACACATCTCGCAGCCCCTGACATTGTCAGACTGTTGTTGCTGCTCCCACTCATTGCGCTCTGCACATGCTGTGTCTGCAATCACCATCTCTCTCTCTCTCTCTCTAGCTTCTGGGGCTAAGGAACCAATTTAAAAAGGAAATGTAATTACCTTTCAGGAACACTGTTTTTTAATGGCAGCTCCAGTCAGGGGTATCTTGACCTTCCCAAGGGGGTGGCTTTTTTTTTACATATTGCCACGGCCAGGGAAAGCGAATATTTTGCTTGCAGCAAGTTTGGGAATCCTTTGCGGTTCAGTAGGATTTTCTGACCTTAAGCTTCTTGAAACTTTGTAGAAATCCGTCTTTGCCAGATGGTACGTAATGGAAAAAATATGCGTGTAAAAGGTAGATGATTTATTGGCCGCTGTAGCCTTGTTGCATCGCACAGACTGCAAGAGTGCATTTTGTTTCGCTGTGTCTGTGTGAAAATGCACAGAGGCTTGGCCTTAACAGTTATAGGGAATGGCTCCCTACCCCCAACAGAAAGGTCAGCCCCTTCTCTGCCCTTACAACACCCCACCCACCACTCACCTGCACAGGCAATCTCAGTCATTCATGTTCTAGTCATTTCACATCTCCTGTGGTTGTGTGAAAGTTAAAATGTAGACTGCATTTATAGAGCAGATCTCATGGCCTTCACCTGGGTGGTTATTGGCTGCAGTACTGGTTTGTGATGTACAGTTGGACACCACGATGTTCTAGATTCAGTTCCAGCACTGGCTGAGGTTACCATGATGGTTCCACTTTCTCAGCTTCTCGCCTCGCCTGAGGCATGGTGACCCTCAGGTTAAACCACCACCAGTCATAGGGCGGCATGGTGGCTCAGTGGTTAGCACTGCTGCCTCACAGCGCCAGGGACCCATGTTCGATTCCACCCTCGGGCGACTGTCTGTGCAGAGTTTGCACATTCGCCCCGTGTCTGCGTGGGTTTCCTCCGGGTGCTCCGGTTTCCTCCCACTGTCCAAAGATGTGCAGGCTGGGTGGATTGGCTGTGCTAAATTGCCCCATAGTGTTCAGGGATGTGTAGATTAGATGTGTTATGGGGGGATGGGTCTGGGTGGGATGTTCTGAGGGTCGGTGTGAACTTGTTGGGCCAAAGGGCCTGTTTCCACACTGTAGGGATTCTATGACAGGGTCATACACTGTAGGAGCACATTACAGCAGATGCTGGAATCTGTACTGAAAACAAGAAAATTCAAAAGGCAGCATCTGTGGAGGGAAAGTAAGCTGACATTTTGAGTCTAGATGATCCTTCATCGTACAACGTGGAAACAGACCTTTCGGTTCAACCAGTCCATGCAGACCGTAATCCCAAACCAAACTCATTCCACCTGCCTGCGCTTGGCCCATAACCCTCCGAACATTTCTTATTCACATACTTAAATGTCTTTTAAATGTTGTAACTGTACCCACAACCATCTCTTGCGCTGGAAGTACATTCCACACACGAACCACTCTCTGCGTAAAAAGAAAATTACCAAACTTCCCCCACCTCCCCCCAACCCACCGTCTTTTTGAAATCTCTCTCCTCTCACCTTAAAAATATGTCCCCGGTCTTGAAATCCCCCACCCTAGGGAAAAGACACCTGTCATTCACACATTATCTATGCCCCTCATTATGTTATAAACCTCCTATCAGGTCACATCTCAACCTCCTGTGCTCCAGTGAGAAAAGTCCCAGCCTCTCCAGCTTCGCCTTATAACTCAAATCCTCTGTCCCAGCAACATCTTCTGAACCGTCTCCAGCTTAACAATATCCTTCCTATAACAGGGAGACCAGAACTGGACACAGTACTCCAGTAGAGGCCTCACCAATGTCCTGTACAACCTCAACATGACTTCGTAGCTCCTACACTCAAAGGTCTGAGCAATGAAGGCAAGCGTACTAACCACCCTATCCACATGTGACGCAAACTTCAAAGAATTATGTACCTGAAGCCCTAGGTCTCCCTTGCCAGCGGAGGTGGTAGAAGCGGGCACGATAGCGTCATTTAAGATGTATCTAGACAGATACATGAATGGGCAGGGAGCAGATGGAAACAGATCCTTGGAAAATAGGTGACAGGTTTAGATAGAGGATCTGGATCGGCGCAGGCTTGGAGGGCCGAAGGGCCTGTTCCTGTGCAGTAATTTTCTTTGTTCTTTGTTCTGTTCTGCAACGCTACCCAAGGCCCTACTTTTAATTGTATAAGTCCTGCCTGTAATGAGAGAGTGGTGACTTTAGGACATGCTGAGGTCATGAAGATAAAGGTTTTCCAACCCAGAGATGTCCTTTTTATGGTTGGCGTTTTGTTTCTGCAATGGAGACAATGCAGCAGTGATTTTGGACGCAGTAGAACCCGGATAACTTATTGTTGCCCAGATGACCGGGAAGAAAGGCCCCATAACTGTCACACGGGGCCCATGGAAACCGCTGACATTCCAGAATCAGCTCGGTTTCAGCTGTCAACAGGAGGCGCTCTCTATCCCGACCTCGCCCAGTTCTGTGGCTACATTCTCTCCATCTCTCACACATGCGAGAGCACCGACCCAATTGGTTTTAGTGATGCGAATAAAGGGATAAATGTTGTGGCCGTGACGCCAAAGATGGGCCTCCTGCCCTTCAAACAAATGTCGCAGGAAGGTTTGCACCCCTCCAAGAGAGGAGGCAGGGCGTTCCTCGCTGTTCCCTACCCAATTTACATCTGATCTAGAGGTCAGCACTCGCTCAGCTCTTTGCTTGGACTGCCAATGCACATTGATCCCAAATTTCCCAAAGAGAGACTTGACCTCACAACATTCTGACTCATAAACAAGAGTAATATCCACTGAACTGTCAGTTTCAATCTTGGATAGAAACCATTAGTAGGCCATTCAGTCCTTTGCATCTACTCCACCATGCAGTGAGATCATGGATGATCTGATCATCCTCAACTCCACTTTCCTGCCTTTTCCCTATAACCCTTGATTACCTTACTGATTAAAAATCTGTCTCTCAGCCTTGAATATATCCAACCTTTATGTATTTCTGTGGTAAAGAGTTCCACAGACTCACTACCCTCTGGAATAAGAAATTCGTCCTCTTCTCTGTCTTGAGGGATGGACAACATATTCCTCTGTGGTCCTAGACTCTCCCTCAAGGGGAAGCAACCTTTCCATATCTACCCTGAGAAGTCCTCTAAGAATCTTGTATGTTTCAATTAGGTCACCTCACATGCTTTTATATTCTAATGAGTACAGGCCCAAATAACTCAACCTCTCCTCCTAAGATGGCCCCTCCATACCTGGGATTAGCCTAGTGGACTGCCCCCAACACCATTATAGCTTTCCTCGGAGAGGTGATGTAACCAAAGGGCTGAGAGGTGGAATCATTAAAACATACAGCACAGGAAGAGGCCATTCACCCCATAGTGCTTGTACTGGCTCTTGAAGAAGCTGTCCAGTTTCAGCGCACTCCCCTTGGTACTGATCTCTATAAGCACCAAATAAGTCAAGGGCCCTTTCACTTTGGAGGGAATGAAAGGTTCTGGGGACAAGGCAAGAACGTGGACTTGACTGATATAAAACAAGGAACTGCAGAAGCTGGAAACCTGACGGAAAATCAGAGTTTGCTGAAGAAACTCGGCAACTTAGCACCATCTGTGGAGAGAGAAAGCAGAGTTAACGTTTTGAGCCCAGTGACCAGAAAGTGTGTTTGAGGATTATCAGATCAGCCATGATCTCATTGAGTGGCAGAGTGGATTCAATGGGCTGAATGACCTATGCCTTGTGGCCTTTTGTCAGGCCGTTTGAATCAGACCATTCTGATTTGACTTTGTGGGATGGTAGCAGGGTGGTGGATAGTGCCCTTGCCTCTGACCAAGGAGCCCCAGGTTCAAGTCCACAGACTTGATGGGCCAGGGAGGAAGTGAAACAGTCTGAGCTCATGCCAGAGGAAGCCGATAAGAGCAGGCAGGAGGGACCCCTGGTCAACCATGCTTGGCACAGTGTGGCACCCCCTGGAGCCAGAACCTCTTGTGACTGGTCCAGGTGAAAGGAGCTGTGGAGACAGATTGAAGCAGCTGCTTGGTTTGCCTCTTGGGTCTCTAAATGTGGGAAAGGAAAAGCAGAAGTTTGGCGCTCAGGATGTGGTTAATCGATCATATGTTAACTGGACACTTTTTTAGCAGTGACTGTACGGCTATTATATTGAGGTGGTATCATTCTAGAGCTAACAGTCCATCCAGACTCATCTGTAGAATCTGAATTGACATGTCACCATGAATTTCGTTAAGAAATCATAAAAAAAATTAAGCTTGCTCAGTGCAGACCAGCTGCTACTTTTTCTTACATTGGTGACCAGACATTGAAGCCACTCAATGCTAAATGCTTTTTGGGTGTCCTGAGCTGTGAATGGCACTATATCAATGGAAATCTGGGTTGGAATTGTCATTGAAACAATATCCAGTCACTTTCCCAACTGAGCAAGATTTTTCAATGGCCAGCAG
>NC_063340.1:86855971-86862123 GCF_021869965.1 Rhincodon typus
GGGGTCAGCTTTCCTGCTCCTCTGATGCTGCTTGGCCTGCTGTGTTCATCCAGCTCTACACCTTGTTATCTCAGATTCTCCAGCATCTGCAGTTCCTACTATCTCTGAAATGAGTGCTGCATGATTTAAGATTAGAAAATATTCTGTCGAAGAGGGAGAGAAGCATTAAGTCTTTCTCGGTAACCTCTTGCAGTCCTACATTGCTCCGGGATTTCTGTGCTGCTCCTCAAGTTCTGATCTCTTGCCCATCCCCTCCATCTATCACTGTTGGCATCCGTGCCTTTCATAGCTGAGGTCCAAAGTTCTGGAATTCCACTATTTCTTCCCCCATCACCTTCTCCAAATCCCAAGTCCCTCTCATGAACTGAGTGACTGTTGTATGTTATGAGATATCTTCACCAGAAACGCTGCTAATGATATAGATTTCTTTTCTCAAAGGAAGGTTAATTGCAAATTTCCTTGTGTATGAGATTTTAGTTCAGCATTTATCTGGAAATCTGTGGTTTAATTATTCATCATACAACAAGAACATAGGTGCCTGTCTGTCTATAACTATTGTGTTAAGCCTCATAAACCGAGTCACGATTATAAAGCATGTTCTTACAGGCTCTATGTTTAATCCTTTCCAGAGAAACCTGATGCCATGATAAGGGAGAATTGGAATTAGCACACAGAAGTGGAACTTGACGGAAAACTAGGTAATGGGTGGCTCTAATGTGATATTTGTTTGTGCCTTATGAACTCGACACGATGAGGAATGTTAACATTAGCATTGCTGGGAAGATTTACTGTTTTGACAGCTATATGCTTAGGTGCAGGATATATAACCTCCTGCTGTGTCATCTCAGCCCCAATCTCAATACAGCGCCTTCTACCAAGACACACTCGTATTATCCAGGAACTATCCTACGAGTGACGTGTCTATCAGATGGTAATTAATTCTGTGTTGTTGCTGTGTGGCCGTTGGGAATTCGCTTGAACAGCCCCCAGACTAAGTCTCCAAGGTATTGACAGGAAAAGACAGCGTAGATACAAGACAAACTATTTCCTCTGGATTAGAGGGCATGGTCTGAGAATGAGGGTCAGACCATTCAGGAGAAATGTAGGAAGCGTACACAAAGGGTGGTTGAGGTTTGGAACTCTCTTCTGCAAACGGCAGTGGATGTTGGGTCAGTTGTTAATTTTAAAGCTGAGGTGGATACATTTTTATAAAGCAAAGGTATTAAGGGATATGGACCAAAGGCAGGTATATGGAGTTAGGCCACACATCAAGCATAGCCATATTGAATGGTAGAACAGGCTCATAGAGTCATACAGCATGGAAACAGAGCTTTCGGGCCATCTTGACCACACTGAAGGGTCTGAATGGACTATTCCTGTTCCTATGTTCTAAAGTTACCATCCATCCAAATAAAACAAGGCTGGGGTTCGTGCTGGAATGGATGTGTGCCTGGGTCCTAGAGCTGGAGTGTAATCCATCCATTCATTACTTCTTGCTCAGCAATATGGAGGTTCCAGGATTACGATAAGTGCCAAACCCAGTCCTAAACTAATGAAACCTATTTACGTACTTCCATGGTCATACAGCTATAAAAATGAAGGTTTTTATCTTGCGTTTGTTAGGACAGAATCACAAAAACACTGAATTTCACATGGAACAATAATTTACACTGCATGGGAAAATGGTGCTGATTTGTTTGACAGTTGAATCTAATTCATAGAATTCCTACAGCTTGGAAACAGGTCATTGAGCCCACACTAACCCTATGCCTGCATTTCCCATGGCTGATCCATCTAACCTGCTCACTATGGGGCAGTTTAGCACGGCCAAATCCACTGTAACCTGCACATCTTTGGGAGGAAACCGGAGCACCCAGAGGAAACCCACACAGACACGGGGAGAATGGACAAACTCCACACAGACAGTCGCCCGAGGGTGGAATCGAACCCGGGTCCCTGGCGCCATGAGGCAGCAGTGCTAACCACCATGCTACCCCTGTACATTGGGCATGGTTTTACCGTGGAGCATGTGTCAAGAAACTGTTGTCACCCACACTTTATTTTTTTCAAAAAATGTCACAGTGTTAAGACTATATGATATAGGAGCAAAAGTAGGCCATGCAGTCCGTCAAGTTTGCTCTGCCATTCAACATGGTTGATCTGACAAACCTCATATTCACTTTCCTGCCTTACCCCCATCACCTTTGATGACCTAACTGATTAGAAATCTATCTCAGCCTTCAAATAGGCAGATAGTTTATTCGGGTTGATAAAATATCATGAAGAGGTGGTTCTGGGTAGATGTTTGTTAGACTAGCAGGTGTTTAAAGTGGTCCTCCTGCTAAGGGTTGATTCCAGATGCATCGTTACGTTGTTTTCTTAAAGGGCCTATGCTGAAGTGTAGGAGGCTGAAAAAATGTCAGGTGAAAAGCAAAATAAGGCAGGCACTGGAAATCAGAAACACAAACAGAAATTGCTGGAGAAACTCAGCAGGTTAGGCACCATCTGTGGAGAAACAGTGTTAATGTTTCAAGTCTGGTATGACCCTTCTTCAAAACTGAACTTTTTCCAGCCCGTAAGTTTTGTAATGGCCTAGTGGTATTATCACTGGGGTGTTAATGCAGAGACCCAGGTAACGTACTGGGGACCCAGGCTCATAGGTAGTGGAATTTGTATTCAATAAAAGTCTGGAATTAAGAGCCTATGATGACTGTGAATGCATTATTGATTGTTGGGAAAAACCCATCTGGTTCACTAGTGTCCTTGAGATAAGGAAGCTGCCATCCTTACCTGGTCTGGCCTACATGTGATTCCAGGCCCACGGCAACGTGGTTGAGTTTTTAGAGTTTTTGAGAAGACTTGTAGCTCAGTGTTGTGGATGGGGTTGTTGATTTGTTTTTCCGAGCTGGTCGGTTGGTTTGCAGACATTTTGTCACCGTACCAGGTAACATCATCAGCGCTCCCCCGATGAAGCATTGTTGGTCTGTCCTGCTGTGGGTCTGGTCTGATGTGGTGGGTGGCCTTGTTTCCGGTTCTGCTTTGTAGCGATTGATATATGGGGCCTATTTCCACAGGTTTGTTGACGGAGTTGATAGAAACTCTGACAAAGAAGGCCACCAGTTTGACTGGGACAACATAACCATCCTAGGACAAAGCCAACCAAAGACGCCCACGAGAATTCCTACAAGCCTGGTACTCAACCCAGACCCCCTCTGGCAATAATTGCTGGCCTAGCCAGTGACGCTGTCATCCCATAATGATTTTTTAAAAAAAGCGTTGTTCCAAAACCTGCCTGTTTCGATGGCGGTGCAATTTAATATCAGGAGGACCTGTTGCTGAAATGGCCACATCTAGAGAGAGGTGGTGGCATTCAAGGGGGTTACAGGGGACAGAGTATGGTAAGGCTGTAGAGATTTGATGAAGGCTTTTAAAATGAAGATGCTGCTTAACTGGGAGCCAGTGTAACTCAGAGACTACAGGAGGGACAGCTGATTAGGCCTTGGTCAGGAGTTTGGCATGACCTCAGTTCGCAGAGAGGGAGTGAGGAGAGGAGCCCAGGAATATTCTAGTCACAAGGCACCCCCTACAAGTGAATGTTATTATTATTTCAAACTCATGATAATGGGCCCACATGTAGGCCATGATCATATCGAGCAGGCTCAGCTGGCCTACGCTTGTGCCCGTCTCCTGTGTTTCTATGTAAAATCCGCAGCTTCACCCCACAGACCCGCCATTTCAGAATGGAACGCTGCTCCAACAGAGTATACTCTGGAGACTGCCTGACCCACTTCTTGATAGTTTCCACTTCACTTTCGCTTTTCCCGTCATCTACATTTCTGTTTGTTTTTGGTTCCTGTTTTGCGCAGAATCCCACATTGTTGCGAAACGTGGATAGAGTTCCAAAAAAGATGAGTGAACAAGAAGGGAGATTGAGGGGCCGAATGACCTGACTGTTTGTTTTTCCCTCCTGTTCTGCTTATTCCCCCTGGGCAGGGACTCGAACCGAGGACCTTCTGAGACTGAGGTGAGTGCGCTACCACTGAGCTACAGCGGAATGCTCATAAGAGCCTGTTGGCCTCACATCAATGTGTTAAATGACACTATATTCTGTGGGATCTTTCTTCTTATTCATGTATTTTTTATTTGCTTCCCCCCCCTCTTTTTTTTCTTTCAGGAAGCTGACCTAGCGACCCTTGCGGAAACACTGAAGGACGTCGCAAATCTGGTATTGGTGGGGGGTGGCAGAGCGAGCGGCTTACGGATTCCCACCACCTTTCAACATCTGGGTGCGCTTCACCTTCCCCCCCCCCCCCCCCCCCGCCACCGCCGCAACTCCCCCGAAGGAATGTGAAGGGGTGGGGGGCTGCGCGAGGAGGAGCGTGTCTGCAGCTGGCATCTTGCTGTGCCCGTTGAGAAGGCAGGCTGTTTGACAATGGAGAAGGCCGAACGATTGAAAGTGATGGTGTACCGTCGACCAGCCGCGCACGCAGCAAGGAGGACAGCTTGAGTCCCGTCGGAGGAAGCTGCGTGAAGAATCTTGTGAGCAACGATCCCTCTGCAGCGACACCCTCCCACAGTGAGTGACCTCAGAGGGAGCAGCTGTTTGGGCCCATGCCAGCGGTGATCGGCAGATGGCGGCACCGGGAGACCCAACCAAGCTTTAGATGCAGTTGACGGAGCCTCAGCAGCGAAGCCCTGGCACTTAGCGACCGTCCTGACCGGAAATGGAGCCGAAACGCGCGATGCTGAGTGCAGCTGACAGCGGCGGTGTCGCTGGCCCGGTCCAACGGGACACCCCCCGGTTACCGCCTGGCGCTTTCCCCGAACGAGGGGGTCAGAGGCTGGCTCCGGACCCCCACCCCGGCCCCGTCGGTGGGACGGGGCCTTACTACTGCCATGAACTCCAGCTTCCCGCCGAGGCTCCTCGCCAGGCCCAGTCCCGGCAACTCCTGAGCGGCCCCTACCACCACTACGCACCCCGCCCCTTCCCCCATTTCCAGCGGCGGCCTGACCCCCGGGGGTACCCAGCCCCGGAGCCAGGAGCCGGGGGGGAGGGGCACCCCTGGCCTTTCAGCCGCCCCCTGGAGGCCGCACCCCCTGAGGTCTTCCTGCCCGTCCAGCACCGGCCTCGCCAGCTGGGCAAGGCCCCCACCCCAGCCTGTTACCGCCACTACCCCCAGGCCGTGCCCGGGCCCCGGGACGAGGCCTTGCGCAGGGACAAGAAACCCAAGAAGCCGGGCAAACACATCTGCCAGTACTGTGGGCGGGCCTGCGCCAAGCCCAGCGTTCTCAAGAAGCACATCCGCTCCCACACAGGGGAGAGGCCCTATCCCTGTGCTCCCTGCGGCTTCTCCTTCAAGACCAAGAGCAACCTGTACAAACACCGCAAGTCCCACGCCCACGCCATCAAGGCCGGCCTACTGTCTGCCGAAGCCGAGACCGAGCCCAGCTGCCGCTCGGACACGGAGCCCCTGGGAACCGGCGAGGAGGCTGGGCTGCACTCCGACGCCGATGAGAGCACAGATACGGACGAGGAGATCTGCGCCGGCAAGAGGCTGTCCCTGCCAGCCACGCCGGAGCCGGAGGCGGCCGAGGGTGGCGCTTCCGCCCCGCACCGCTCCCTCAGGGCGGCTCAAAAATACAGCTCGGACTCCGAGGTGCTGGGGGAGGAGCCCTCGGCCGGGCCCATCAAGGTGCCCATCCTGATCGTCCCCAAGTGCGGCCTTCAGGCTCAGACCGAGGCCTCTCAGGCCTACATCAAGACGGAAGCCTGCCCGAGCCCCCCTGGTGTGGTTTGGAAGTACGGCGGGCCGCACACCATCAAGCAGAGGTTGGCGCTACGGCTGAACGAGAAGCGAGGCCAGGATAGTGAGCAGTCCGTCAACCTGCTGAGCCCCCACAGCAAGGGCAGCACCGACTCGGGCTACTTCTCACGGTCGGAAAGCGCCGAGCAGCAGGTCAGCCCCCCTAACACCAATGCCAAGTCCTACGCCGAGATCATTTTCGGCAAGTTCGCCAGGCTGGCGCCCAGGCCCCTGGCGGTCAACGTGGCTATGCAAGAGCACCCTCCGATGGCCTGCAAGGACAAGGCCAGCTTGGCGGGTCTCCCAGGAGACAAGCCGGACCTGGAGAAGTTCATCGAGGAGCACATA
>NC_063340.1:86862223-86862719 GCF_021869965.1 Rhincodon typus
CTGGACCCCGTCAAACCACGGAGGTTCTCCTGTTACCGGGGAGACGACGACGAGTTGCGGAAGCATCCGGCTTCACTGGGGGAGCTGGTCAGCGAAGGCAAGGCGTTCTCCGAAGAGTCCCTGGGCCTGAGCGCCACAGACTGCCTCGTGCCACCAGAGAAGGAGCTTCTGGGCATCCCATTGGACATGGCTGATGGCGCCACCCTAACCCGGAGTAACTCCATGCCGATATCCTCTGGGAACGGGCTGGGAGTCTCCCAGGTGCTGAGGGGGAGCCACTCTTTCGATGAGAGGATGACGGGCTCTGACGATGTGTTCCACTCCGGCTCTGCCTTGCTGCCTCACCAGCGCATGCTGAAGCGTCAGACGGCCATCGAGCTGTTCTCTGGGCTTGAGGGACACGCCCCGGGGGGCTGCGGCCACGACGATGGGGAGCCAGGCCCAGGGGCCTTCCCCAGAGGACCACCTTTGGCGGGGGCCACCAAGCCAGAGGAGG
>NC_063340.1:86863219-86873665 GCF_021869965.1 Rhincodon typus
ACCACATTGCTGTGGGTCTGGAGTCACATGTTGACCAGACCAGGTAAGAATGGAAGATTTCCTACCTACAGGGTGCTGGTGAACCAGAGAGGTTTTTAAACCAAGCAATGAATAACACATTCATAGTCATCATTAGACACTTATTTCCAGGTTTTCTTATTAAATTCAAATTCCAACATCCGTCACGACAGGATTTGAACCTGGGTCCCTGGAGCATTACCCAAGTCTCTGGATTAACAGAGGTAGTAGGAACTGCAGATGCTGGAGAATCTGAGATAACAAGGTGCAGGGCTGGATGAACACAGCAGGCCAAGCAGCATCAGAGGAGCAGGAAGGCTGACATTTCGGGCTGAGACCCTTCATCAGAATTGGGGGAGGGGAAGTGGGGTTCTGAAATAAATAGGGAGAGAGGGGGAGGCGGATAGAAGATGGATAGAGGAGAAGATAGGTGGAGAGGAAACAGACAGGTCAAAGAGGCAGGGATGGAGCCAGTAAAGGTGAGAGTAGGTGGGGAGGTAGGGAGGAGATAGGTCAGTCCAGGGAGGACGGACAGGTCAAGGGGGCGGGATGAGGTTAGTAGGTAGGAAATGGAGGTGCGGCTTGAGGTGGAAGGAGGGGATAGCTGGGAGGAAGAACAGGTTAGGGAGGCGGGGACAAGCTGGGCTGGTTTTGGGATGCGGGGGGTGGGGAGATTTTGAAGGTTGTGAAATCCACATTGATACCATTGGGCTGCAGGGTTCCCAAGCGGAATATGAGGTGCTGTTCCTGCAACCTTCGGGTGGCATCGTTGTGGCACTGCAGGAGGCCCAGGATGGACATGTCGTCTGAGGAATGGGAGGGGGAGTTGAAATGGTTCGCGACTGGGAGGTGCAGTTGTTCATCACGAACCGAGCGTAGGTGTTCTGCAAAGCGGTCACCAAGCCTCCGCTTGGTTTCCCCGATGTAGAGGAGGCCACAACGGGTACAGCGGATGCAGTATACCACATTAGCAGATGTGCAGGTGAACATCTGTTTGATGTGGAAAGTCTTCTTGGGGCCTGGGATGGGGGTGAGGGAGGAGGTATGGGGGCAGGTGTAGCACTTCCTGCGGTTGCAGGGAAAAGTGCCGGGTGTGGTGGGGCTGGAGGGGAGTGTGGAGCGGACAAGGGAGTCACGGAGAGAGTGGTCCCTCCGGAAAGCAGATAAGGGTGGGGAGGGAAAAATGCCTTTGGTGGTGGGGTCGGATTGCAGATGGTGGAAGTGTCGGAGGATGATGCGTTGGACCCGGAGGTTGGTGGGATGGTACGTGAGGACGAGGGGGATTCTTTTTCGGTTGTTATTGCGGGGACGGGGTGTGAGGGATGAGTTGCGGGAAATGCGGGAGACACGGTCGAGGGCGTTCTCGACCACTGAGGGGGGGGAAGTTGCGGTCCTTGAAAAACGAGGACATCTGAGATGTACGGGAGTGGAATGCCTCATCCTGGGAGCAGGTGCGGCGGAGGCGAAGGAATTGGGAATAGGGGATGGCATTTTTGCAGGAAGGTGGGTGAGAGGAGATGTATTCTAGGTAGCTGTGGGAGTCGGTGGGCTTGAAATGGATATCGGTTTCTAGGTGGTTGCCCGAGATGGAGACAGAGAGGTCCAGGAAGGAGAGAGAGGTGTTAGAGATGGTCCAGGTTCAAAATCTCCCCTCCCTCTACCGCATCCCAAAACCAGCCCAGCTCGTCCCCGCCTCCCTAACCTGTTCTTCCTCCCACCTATCCCCTCCTCAAGCCACACCCCCATTTCCTACCTACTAACCTCATCCCACCCCCTCCTTGACCTGTCCGTACTTCCTGGACTGACCTATCTCCTCCCTACCTCCCCACCTGCACTCACCTTTACTGGCTCCATCTCTGCCTCTTTGACCTGTCTGTCTCCTCTCCACCTATCTTCTCCTCTATCCATCTTCTATCCGCCTCCCACCGTCTCCCTATTTATTTCAGAACCCCCTTCCCCTCCCCCATTTCTGATGAAGGGCCTAGGCCCGAAACGTCAGCCTTCCTGCTCCTATGATGCTGCTTGGCCTGCTGTGTTCATCCAGCTCCACACCTTGTTATCTCTGGATTAACAGTCCACTGATGATACCACTAGGCCATCACCTCCCTGAACTCCCTCCTTGCCCTACTTCATTTCATCTTATCTAACAGAACTTTCCTTTCCATTCCATTCCATTCTCTTTTTGGCTATCCAGCTGTACCTTCAATGCATCTATATCATTTATTTAATTAACATTCACGCCAAATGCCAGGTAATAGTTAAATAAGAGACAATTTAACCATGCTTGACATTCAATGGTGTTATCATCACTGTATACTCCAGTATCAACACCTGTGAGTTGGCCAGAAACTGAATTGGACAAGCCACACAAATACCATGGTTACAAGAGCATGTTAGACGCTGAGAATAATACAGTAACTCCCCTCCTGACTCCCCAAAGCATGTCTACCATCTACAAGGCACAAGTCAGGAGTGTGATGGAATACTCCCCACTTGCCTGGATGGGTGCAGCTCCAACACTCGAGAAGCTTAACCCCATCCAGGACAAAGCAGCCCGCTTGATTGGCACCACATCCACCAACTTAAATATTCACTTCCTCCACATCGATGCTCAGTCACTGCAGTGTATACCAACTGCGAGATGCACTGCAGAAATCATCAAGGTTCCTTAGACAGCATCTTCCAAACCTGGTGACCTCTACCCTCGTGAAAGACAAAACCAACTGATACATGAGAACACCAACCCCTGCAAGTTCCCCTCCAATCCACTCACCACCCTGACCGGGAAATAGATCACCATTCCTTCTGTGTCGCTGGGTCAAAATCTTGCAATTCTGTTCTTGACAGTATTACGGGTGTCCCTGCACTCCAAGAATCACAGCAGCTCATCACCACTTTCTCAAGGGTAATTAGGAATGGGTAATAAATACAGGCCCAGCTAGCAATGTGTATGTCCCAGAAAACAATACTAAAAAAAACCTGAATTATCTGAGTGACAGCAAGTTCCACATTCTAACGACTTTCTGGTTAAAACTGGATTCCTTGGTGAATTTATTAGCGACTTATCTCTAATTTATGGTTCTTGGTTAAGGACTCACACGCACAATCATGCCAATCCCCAAACAAGTGGAAACATTTCTCCACATCCACCCTGTCCAATCCCTTCATAAATTTCATGACCTGTCTTAGGTCACTCCCTAGAGCTGACTGCCAGCTTGTTTGGCCTTTCTCGATAGTTAAATCCTCTCTTCCTGTCCTTGCTTTTCACCTTCTCCAGTGGCATCTGACAGAGTGCAGGGACAACAGTCAGGAGTTCCCTGGCTGATATGCCTCAGTGCACTTGGTGGGGGGTGAAAGAGGTGGTGGGGGCAGGCCTGCGAGGAGCATTGAACCACTCACAAAACAAGGATTTCCCGATCCCAAGGGCTTCCCACATCATCACCATTGACGCATCAGAGCTGACAGCCCTCCAGCAGCAGATGCAAATGGGGTCATGGCAAATATTTTAAAAAAAACACAAGTTGCACAGGGAGCTCCCAGTTTTCTGAAGCAGCTGACGCAGATATGAAGGAAAACGCACAATCTCTCCTTGCCCCAAGGGAAATCACATTGACTTTCCCGACGTCAGCAAAACACTGAAGCATCTTGGCAAATTAGACCTTCGGCTAAAAATAAAGTGTCAGCTCTCAGAAGTCCCTGGCCCTGCGAAAGTAAAAATCACTCACAAGAAAGCCTGAGGCCATGTGACAAGCATTAACCCTTTCAGTGTTATCTCAAACCAGGACTGTGACAAATGCTTGGAAGGCAGCCAGTGGTTTGAGAATGTACCTGCCTGGACTATTAACCCCAGTTGTGTTGGTATGCGCAGCAAATAACATTGAGAGATGCAGGAGTAGACTATTCAGCCCATCTGCTCCATCATTGAATGAGTTTGAGACAGACCAATCCACTTTGTGGCATGTTTATTTTATATCCATTTTGAAATCGCCCAGCCCCAATTGCTCAGAGAGCAGTTACGAATCAACCACGTTGCTATAGGTTTGGAATCACATGAAGACCAGAGAAGGGTGATTCAAATAGTGTGCTTTTTCAGCCATTGCATGGTTGTCGTTAGACTACCTTGTTTACTATTTTTTAAGAACTGAATTCAGATTTTACCACCTACCGTGGCTGGATTCAAACTGATATCCTTAAAAGATTAATTAGCCTGGTTCTGGACTACGAATCCAGTGGCATTAACACATGACACTGGCAAAGATGGTAAAGACACCAGCAACAGTCTCTCGAGTTGATGAGGGTCACCACAGGATTGCGCTTATCCTAAATCTCTCCACCTCCCTTTGAGATTCCCCTCAAGACTAACCTGTCCGGGTACCCCTGCTGAGGAATGCGGGGCTCAGACCCCCTGTACAGCCAAAATGAAACAAGGTTCAGCGCCAAATTTGGTTTGGTAACCATTCCTGAGGAGCACCTAAAAAGCAAGACTTGTTTCTTCCGAGGCATCACCATGGCCATAAGACAGCTGGGAGCGCTTTCCAACCTTTGGAAATGCAGTCACTGTTGCCATCTCAGAAAGACGCTTTACAAATGCAAGTTCCTGATGAAAACAAATTCATTACAGGGACTCCAAACAGGTCATCAGGTAGCAAGCTCATTAGAACATGAGTGACTCAGTGGTTAGCACTGCGTCCTCATAGCACCAGGGTCCCAGGTTCAATTCCAGCCTTAGGCAACTATCTGTGTGCAGTTTGCACATTCTCCCTGTGTCTGTGTGGGTTTCCTCTGGAGATTTAATTAGCATCTAATGTTAATTTTGCAACTTTTCTATTCACAAACCATGAAAACATGGCGAATGCTCCCTAACACTGAGCCCCCACATGCCAATAGTGCAGTAGACTGCTCCCGTAAAGACAACCTTTGTACTGCTCGCAGTCTGTTGTATACACTTTGTGGGCTGAAGTAGGGGACCTTCCCCACCCCGACCCCAAAGTTGACTCCTGGGACCGTCTCCCTGCTACATGAAACTCAAACCCTGTGTTAGTTCCAACAAAAAGGCAATGGGTAGCACTCCCACCTCTCAGTTAGTTTTCATTAATAGAGGGATTGAGTTCAAGAACCGTGAAGTTATGCTCCAGCTATACAAAACGCTGGTTCGGCCACATCTGGAATATTGTGTCCAGTTCTGGTTGCCCCATTACAGGAAAGATGTGGAAGCGTTGGAAAAGGTGCAGAGGAGATTTACCAGGATGGTGCCTGGAATGGAGGGAAGGTCTTACGAGGAAAGGTTGAGAGAGCTAGGGCTTTTCTCTTTAGAATGACGAAGGATGAGAGGTGACTTGACAGAGGTGTACAAAATGATCAGAGGTATAGATAGAGTGGACAGCCAGAGACCTTTTCCTAGGGTGGAGGTAGCTATTACGAGGGGGCATAGTTTTAAAGTGAATGGAGGTAGATATAGGGGAGACGTCAGAGGTAGGTTCTTCACTCAGAGAGTGATCGGGGCGTGGAATGCATTGCCGGAGAGGGTAGTGGAGTCAGCCTCATTAGGGGCATTTAAGCGGCTATTAAACAGGCATATGGATGATAGTATAAGGTAGGGATGGAGGTTAGATAGACCTTAGTTTTAGGGTAAAAGTTTGGCACAACATCATGGGCTGAAGTGCCTGTACTGTGCTGTACTGTTCTATGTTCTATGTTCAGTCAGTGGGTTTTCTCAGTTCATGCAGATGCATCCCCTTAGCACATCATTGGCAGCACTGAAGAACTGCTGTGTTCTCAGAGATATCAGCTTTTGGATCAGATTTTAAACCGGGGGCTGTTGTCTGTCCTCTCAGGGGGAGCGTGACAGTTCCCACAATGCTGTTGGCTGTTCTCCCCAGGGTTCAGTGCAATAATCTTTACAATTCAAGTAGTATATGGGATCTTGCTGTGTGGAGTCACTCAATTCCCTTTGACGCAACTGCAATATTCCTTGAAAGTACTTTTGAGGATGTGAAAGGTGCTATATAAATATAAGATTTCACTTTTGTTTGACTTTATTCTTTAGAGAGATGATCATGAATGGGTACTGACCTAAGATTTTAAAAGTTTTTGAAAGGTTTAGAGCAGATATGAGGAAACACGTTCTCACCCAGAGGGTGATGGGAATCTGGAGCCTGTAAGGGTGGGACAGGCAGAAACCCTTATAACATTGAAGTATTTAGATGTACACTTGAGATGCCAAGGCATAAAAGGCTATGGGCCAAGTGCTGGAAAATGGGATTAGAATGGTTAGATGGCTGTTTATAAACTGACACGATGGGCCAAAGGGCCTTTTTCTCCAAGAAGCATCGAGGTCTACAGCATGGAAACAGGCCCTTCGGCCCACTTGTTCATGCTGCCCAGTTTTCACAATGAAGTTAGTCCCACTTTCCTGCGTTTGGTCCACATCCCTCCATACATATCCCATCCCAAGAGGAAGGGGGTGAACAAGTGAGGCAGATGGTTAGAGTTTTGAAGTCCCAGCAAAGAATGAGCTGAGGTTGTGTTGGGCTGATTACAAACTAACCAAACAGCAAAACTGTCCGTCAGTATTAATACAAAATCCCAACTGCTGAGGAACATATTGCCTGGTCAACGACTAAATCTCTCCCATCTAAACTTGCTCTCAATTCTTCCATTTCCTCCTTAAATATTTCTTTTCTTAAAAAGCAAGACTAAAAGCTATCACCTTTCCACTAACTGTGTTGTTTTCCTCAAAAAAAAATTCTAAAATTGGAAGCCCTATAAATAACCGGTCAATAGCCATACCTTTTAAAAAGTCTCAAGTTCCTGGTGTCCTGGTTAATCTCTTCAGACTTCTTTTCAGTGATCGTTTGCTGCTTTCTCAATTCCGACCTCACTTGAGAGGGAGGCAGCCCGCCCTGTTTGGGATTGCAACAGAACTTCTCAGGGTCAATTCATGCCCATTTGAGGGAGTGTCACAAACCATCAGCCATATCCAGCCCAAGAAACTCAGTTCACTTCCTCCTTCCATTTCACGTAACAGGGAACAAGGAAGATGTGCAGTGAATCCAAAGAGATTCACATCCACTTTTTTTTATTCATTCATGGGACAGGGGCGTCACTGGCTAGACAGCATTTATTGCCCATCCCTAATTACCCAGAGGGCAGTTAAGAGTCAACCACATTACTGTGGGTCTGGAGTCACACATAGGCCAAACCAGGTAAGGATTGCAGTTTCCTTCCCTAAAGGACATTAGTGAACCAGATGGGTTTTTCCTGACAATCGACAATGGATTCACAGTCATCATTTGATTGTTAATTCCAGATATTTATTGAATTCAAATTCCACCATCTGCCATGGCGAGATTCAAACCCAGGTCCCCAGAACATTGTCTGGGTCTCTGGATTAACAATCCAGCAAAAATACCACTAGGCCATCGCCACTGTGTGAAATGGACTTGCAAAGCCTCTCTGCTCAACACGATGTCTGTTACTGCCTCTAACTCTAACTTTACCATGTGCTACCGCCTCTCCAAATGTCACTGGGCTAGTAATCCGGGCTAATACTCTCAGGGACATGGGTTCAAATCCCACTACAGCCAATGGTGCAATTTAAATTCAGTTTAAAAAAAAAATTGGAATTTAAAATTAGCTCAATGGCAGCCGCTGTCAATTGTTGTAAAATAACCACTACACCCACCCCCACCCAAAAGTACACTAATGTCCTTTAGGGAAGGAAGTCTGCCATTCTTACCTGATCTGACCTACACACAGGAGGGTTGTCCCTGGTTTTCTGGTCAAATTGCCTCACTAGGGTAAAAAAAAAGTACACCTGACCATGATCATATTGCTGCTGGTGGGAGCTTACTGTGCAACAATTGGCCACTGAATTTCCTACAACAGTGACTGCACTTCATTGGCTGGAAAGTTTTTTGCGATGTCCCGAGATCAGGACAGGCAGTATATCAATGCAAGCTCCTTCCTTCCTCTTTCATATATCTTTGGGCTATGTGGCATTCCTGTTCCCTTCAAAGCTAGTTGTTACGACTGAGGTATGGCTCCTCGGGCAGCTCCTGGGGCTTTCCTCAAATAGTCAGCCGCCAGCCAACTGAATGGTGCAGCAGTCTTGAGGGGCTGAATGGCCTACACTTGCTCCCATTTCTTACTGTCATTCCATTCGCGCAAGATTAGAGCAGGTTGGCAGAACTGTTCAAACTGCAGGATCAGGAATACCCCAGCAAATGCGAAATACTGCAGATGCTGGAAATCTAAAAAAAAACACAAAATTGCTGGAGAAACTCAGCAGGTGTGAAAGCATCTGTGGGCAGAAAGCAGAGTTCACCTTTCAAGTCCAGTATTCAGAAATGAATGTGAATACCCAGCACGATTCTGTTCTCAATCCAGACTCCAAAAACTGGCTGAAGGTGAAAGGTCAAAGCTACACTGCCCTACAAATGGGATCCTGTATCCAGTTAATGTGGGTATGCACTGACCAATCAAACCTACAAAAGGATTATGGACTTGTAAACAGAAATGTCTGTTTCTTTTTCCATTATTCCTTCATGGGATGCTACAGGGCTAGGTCAAGGCTAAAGTTTGTTGGCCATCTCTAAATGCCCTGAACCAAGTGACTGGCTTGGTCATTTCAGGGTTAATCATATGATTACAGGTCTCAAGTCACACGTAGGTCCAACCAGGCCAACACAGCAAGCTCTCTCCCTGAAAAGACATTAGCAAACCAGAGGGTTTTTTTTATGACAACTGACATACCAGCTCCCCACCTGGTCAATGGATAATCATGTACAAACTGGTTAAAGCTCCCAAGGTCTGACCTTAGGATTTTGGAAGATACCGACAATATGCAATTATAAAGTATTTTTAACAACATTCCAGACTGTTTCACAGGAACGGTCCAAAGCATTGTTGAAATACTGGCGCACCCTAAGGACAACAGCAAAAATCATCGCCAAAGAGGTAGACAAGGTCTTTTCCTCAGGAAAGGGGAGTCCAAAACTGGAGGACATAGGTTTAAGGTGAGGGGGGGGGGGGGGGAAGAGGATTTAAATGGGACCCAAGGGGCAGAGGGTGGTGCGTGTACGGAATGAGCTGCCAGAGACACTGGTAGAGGCTGGTACAATTACAGCATTTAAAAGGCATTTGGATGGATACATGAATAGGAAGGGTTTAGAGGGATTTGGGCCAAATGATGGCAAATGGGGCTAGATTAATTTAGGACATTTGGGTGGCGTGGACGCATTGGGCCTAAGGGTCTATATAGCACTATAACTCTACGAAGAAGCATCTCAAACGGGGATGTAATTAGGTAAGAGATGCCGTTAAGGGTTACGGAGAGAATTCCAGAATTTGAGGAAGTTAAAGACCTGGACACCTGAAACTCCTAATAATCAGGAACACTGAAAAAGCGGAAATTGGAGAAGCACTGATATCCCAGAAAATTGAGAGTATGGAAGAGTTTACAGAGATAGAAAAAGATGAAGCCTTGGAAGAATTGGAAATCAGCAATGAGGATGTTATAATCAAAGCACTGGTTAACCATGAGCTTATGTCAGTCAACAAGACAGGGCTGAAAGGAAGAAGGGTCTAAGCCCAAAACGTCAGCCTTCCTGCTCCTCGGATGCTGCTTGGCCTGCTGTGTTCATCCAGCTCTACACCTTGTTATCTCAGGGCTGAAAGGGGAATGGGACTGGGTACCAGAGAAGGGGAGCAGTGGTTTGAATGGTCTCAATACCAAATAAGGAAACTTTCAAAAAAATTGATAGACTGCAGTTGCTGAGTCTTGGCTGTCACTTTCTTCAACAAGATGGGAGCATGAAAGGAACAGGAGATGTATGAAGGAATTGATTTAAAGAACCATGGAGTCATACAGCTGTACCCTTTAGTCCAACTCATCTATGCTGACCAGATATCCTAAATTAATCTAGTCCCATTTGCCATATCCCTCTAAACTCTTCCTATTCATATACCCATCCAATTGCCTTTTAAATGTTGTAATTGTACCAGCCTCCACCACTTCCTCTGGCAGCTCATTCCATACACGCACCACCCTCTGTGAAAAAGTTGCCCCTTAGGTCTCTTTGAAATCTTTCCCCTCTCACCTTAAACCTATACCCTCTAGTTTTGGATCCCACTACCCTGGGGAAAGGACCTTGTCTATTCACTCTATCCATGTCCCTCATGATTTTATAAACCTCTATAAAGGACCCCTCAGCCTCCAACACTCCAGGGAAAATAGCCCCAGCCTATTCAGCTTCTCCCTATAGCTCAAACCCTCCAACCCCGGCAACATTATTGTTAATGTTTTCATATATCCTGCAAACTCTGCCTTGCTAAAATGCAAAATACCAGTCCCAATGTTCAAAGACGATGGAAGCATTAAGAACAACCCTAAACTTGATTAATTTTTCTTTTATACCCCTCCTGCCA
>NC_063340.1:86908665-86948420 GCF_021869965.1 Rhincodon typus
TGCTTGGCCTGCTGTGTTCATCCAGCTCTACACCTTGTTAACTCAAACTGCATTCTGCTGTTGTCTTATGCATTTTTGTCATTTTAAATAGACAGCATGGAGGGGAAGGAATAGCTCAGAGCCATTAGGCACACCCTTGGATTAAGACTCAGTCTCTACTTGTCCCTTCTTGTTAGCTGAGCCAATCGGGATTTCAAAGTGTGTGTAGCCTGAACAAGTGTCACTTTCTCACCTCCTGGGAGGCTGGGTGTGAGGCAGAAACACAGGAACATTCTATTCGATTCCCTTCTTCTGTACTTCCTCTGAGGTCACAGGGGTAGGGCATGTCACCCCGGTATCTCAACTGAGCTTCACTCACTCAGTCACGCATCATGCCCGCAACCTATCTTGACTGAAATTCCATTCACGTGAGTGTGCCTGTGCATACACCCACTCCCTACACAGAAGGATGAGTGGTCCATTGAGCATATACTCTAACATTCAATATGATCACGGCTGATCTTGGGATTTAACATCAATTCGCCCATTCCCCAAAGCAGGTTGCATTTTTTTTTTGGTTTATTAATTTAAGGGACATGGGTGTTGCTGGCTGGGCCAGAATTTCTGCCCGTCCTTAATTGCCCTTGAGGTGGTGGTGGTGAGCTGCCTTCTTGACCCTCTGCAGAAACAATGGCAAAAATTTGTTTATTGAATAACAACGCAGTTAGGAGGCAGCAGCAAGATGGTAATTTTATTTAGGATTCCAATGAAATGATTAGCCACAAGCACAATTGATTAATGGATGTCATTATAAAGCCAGAGACTGTGCTGTGTAAAGTGCATTAGTCTCAGTGTAACCATGTTAACTTGGCCTTCAGAGTTCAAAAGCCCCATACTGAGCTGGAGCACAGACACGTCACTTGGCGCTGTGCTGCAGGGGCTCCTGTACTGTTGCAAGGTCTGTCTTCTGAATGCGGCCTTGAAAATCTTCCTTCTCACCTTCATGGTTAGTTGGGTGTGTTTAAAAAAATAAAAAGGTACATTGGCAAGGCCACACCTGGCATATTGTGGTGCAGTTTGGTCTCCTTATCTGAGGAAGGTGTTCTTGTTATGGAGGGAGTGCAGCAAAGGTTTCTCAAATTGATTCCCGGGATGGCAGGACTGGCGTACGAGGTCAGATCGAGTTGGGTAGGATTGTATTCACTGGAGTTTAGAAGAATGAGGGGCATCTCATAGAAGCCTATAAAACTCTAACAGGACTAGACAGATTAGGTGCAGGAAGGATGTTCCCAATGGTAAGGGAGTCCAGAAGCAGGGACCATAGTTTAAAGGATAAGGGGTAAACTTTTCAGGACTGAGATAAGGAGAAATGTCTTCACCCAGAAAGTGGTGAGCAGAGGGAATCCTCTGCAACAGAAAGTGGTTGAGGCCAAAACATATAGTGTTTTCAAGGAGGTAAATACGGCTCCTGGCTAAAAGGATTATGGGATATGGGAGGAGGGTGGAATAGGGCATTGAGCTCGATGATCAGCCATGATCATATGGAGTGGTAGAGCAGGTTTGAGGGGCTGAATAGCCTCCCCCTACTCCAATCATCTGTGTTCCAACGTCACATGGCACAACTGCAAAATGAAGAAAGGAGCAAGGTAATTTTCCCCCAGTGCCTTCTTCCAAACAATCTTCGAACAGTTCCTCAAAACATAAATGATAGGTTAATCCTTCAATTGAAAGTATTCCGTGGGATCTCACTGTGCACAAATTGGCTGCCAGGTTTTCCTGCGGGATCGTAGAGACTGCCTTTCCTGGGATTCCTTGGCACTGGAAGGCACAATGAGAAACTTCTCTCCCTGCCCCTTCTAAGCAGGAGTTTTATTAATACAGCGACCCCACCTTAGGAAGGACGTACGGACTGGCCTCGGGGAGAGTGCGCAGTTTCGGCTTGACCAGTAAAATTCTCATGGAGAGATTATACAGAGCAAAATTTAGAAGCTTACAGCGTTGTTTGATTGAAGCTTTGTAACATAGTGAGGGGGGGACTGACAGTGCAGACTGGGAGAAGTTATTTCTGCTATCTAGGGAGTGTAAAATGAGGGAGGAGCACACATTCTAACATTCGAGCTGGTGTGAAATTCCAAAACAGAATCACAGAATTGTTACTGCACAGAAGGAGGCCATTCAGCCCATCCAGCCTGCACTGATTCTATTCCCTAGTGCCAATCTCCTCCCCAATCCCCAGATCCCCACACTATTTCTATCCAAATATTCACCCATGCCCCTCTTGAATGGCTCAACTGAAGCTGCCCTGACCATATTTCCAGGCAGTGCATTCCACACCTTAACTACTGTGTGTGATGTTTGCACATCACATTAAATCTCTTACTCTTAAAATTCATTTAAATTTAGATTCCATCTCACTCTTGTTCCTTTGAAGAGCATGAACACGTTTTCCCTTTCTACTCTATCCAACCTGCTTTTCATGCAAAACAAAATGTAGCAGAAACTTGGAACTCTCTTCCGCAAAAGGGCAATTGATTCTAGATCAAAAGTAAATGCTAAGACAAGATTGATAGATTTAGGTAATCCTGGACATGAGGCAGTGATGGGGTTTTGTTCTAAAATTCATTTGTGGGATGTGGGCGTTGCTGGCTGGGCCGGTATTTTTTATTTTCCATCCGTAGTTGACCTTGAGAAGGTGGTGGTGAGCTGCCTTCTTGAAGGTATGCTGTGGGTTGACCCACAATGCTATTAGGGAGGCAATTCCAGGATTTTGACCCAGCGACAGTGAAAGAATATAGACTTAGATCACAGAATCAGAACTGAACTTAAATGAATAGCAAAACCGCACATGGAGCTAAATAATCACATCTGTTCCCATACTCCAATGCTCCTAAAATGAAAGTGATTGATGGAGTTGTGAAAACTAGAGCGTACAAACTGATAATCAGGTGAGTCACAGAATACATGTCTTAAGACCATAGAAAATAGCAACAGGGTGTTCGCAATCAGCCCCTCAAGGCTACTCCATCATTCAGTAGGATATGGTGTCGTCAGGCAGAACAAAATGAATCAATACTATGTACAGTTTTGATCCCTTAACTCGATGAAGGTGGAAATTGTATTGGAGGCAGCTCAGGGAAGGTCATCAGATTAACTCCAGAGATGAAAGACTTGATTCATGAGGAGAGATTGAGGAGTTTACATCTATACTCACTAGGCCGTAGAAGAATGAGGGGAGATCTAATTGATACATAAAGGAGATTGGCAAAGTAGTTGTAGAGAGGATGTTTCCTCATGTGGGACAAGCTAGAACAAAGGGGTTGTAGTTTTAGGATAAGGGGTGGCAGATTTAAAACAGATGAGGAGAAATTACTTCTCTCAAAGGGTTGTGAAACTGTGGAACTAACTAGCACAGAGTGCAGTCAATGCTGGGACACAGTAAATTTGGAGGTGATAAACAGATTTTTAATAATAATAGGTTGAAGGTTTATGGACAATGGGCAGGAAAGTGCAGTTGAGGCTGAAATAAGATCAGCCATCATAATGAATGGCAGAGCACGCTCGAGGGGCCCCCACAGTTTTGAACTATTGATGGTTACAGTACTAGGTTCAAGTCTTGAACCTGGGTTCAGACTGCCCACACTTCCCATCGCCACCTCCATCCTATTCTATCCTGCTATTGACTCAGTCATACAGATACACAACACAGAAGCAGACCCATCATTCCAACTCATCCATGCCGACCAGATATCCCAAATTAATCTAGTCCCATTTGCCAGCAATTGGCCTATATCCCTCTAAAATACTTCCTATTCATGTACCCATCCCAGAGTCTTTTAAATGTTGTAATTGTACCAGCCTCCACCACCTCCTCTGGCAGCTCATTCCATACATGCAGCACCTTCTGCGTGAAAAAGTTGCCCCTTAGGTCCCTTCTACATCTTCCCCCTCTTAATTTAAACCCATGCCCTCTAGTTTTGAGCTTATCCTATTCTGCTAGTCACCCTATCCATGTCCCTCATGATTTTATAAACCTCTGTAAGGTGACCCCTCAGCCCTGACATTCCAGGGAAAATAGCCCCAGCCTCTCCCTATAGCTCAAACCCTCCAACCCCAGCAACATCCTTGTAAATCTTTTCTACACCCTTTCAAGTTTCACAACATCCTTCCTATAGCAGGGAGACCAAAATTGAACGCAGTATTCCAAAAATGGCCTAACTGTCTTTCACAGCCGCACCATAACCTCCCAACTCCTATACTCAATGCACTGACCAATAAAGGCAAGCGTACCAAACACCTTCACTACACTATCTGTGACTCCAGTTTCAAGGAACTATGAACCTGCACCCCTAGATCTCCGGTTTGACAACTCTCCCCAGGGCCTTAAGCGTACAAGTCCTGCCCTGATTTGCTTTACCAAAATGCAATGCCAAAACGTTTGTCCAGTTTTGAACCTTGGCAAGAGGTAACGATACGCCCACTGTGCTACCACAGCCAGAAGCATTTCATCATCTCCAGTGAACTTAACCTGCTGTTCATCCTTGGACACAGTTAAATAAATTCTTCTCTTTGATATCAATTTAAACAAACAGCGTGCAGATTGGAAGGCAACTGCTGGTTCTCACTGGCCTCTACTGTACATGCACGCTCTCTGACATACACCTAAAAGACATTTACAACTCCAAAATTTACATTATAAACAGGTACAGATTCATTATAACAGAGAAGCTTTGTAGTTCACACTGCACAAAAATAGTTTCATCATGACAGAAGATAGTAGTTAGAAACTAGCTATGACAGGTGCAGAGATTTCACCATGCACTGCACAACTTCATTCTCACACAAAATAAAATTGCATTTACAAAGCACCCTATTCACAACCTCAGCAGATACAAAATGTGCTTTACAACCCAGGGAGCAATGTTGAAGTTTGGTCACACGTGCCGTGCTGGGGAAGAAACAAAGAGACGGCTAATTCGAGCACAGCAAACATGAGGAATTACCAAATTATCTGGATGTTTAGTGATGTTTATTGAGGTGTGTGTATTGGCTAAGACAGTGGGGAATAACTCTTCTTCGAAACGAGGAGAGTCAAGGCTGCTCTGAAAGATGATGCTCATGATATTTCCTCAAGGCGCTTTAGCTGTATGATCTTCAGTAAACCCTGAAGTGTCTCATCTTGATGGGACAAGAACTTAATTTCAGGAAGATGACCGTCCTCCATTAAAGTCCACACTACTGCTATTAACGCCTTTACATCACCCCTTCCCAAGCCCTTACAAAATTGTTCAACTTTTGATGACTCTAAAGCACTGTGCCCCCTTCACTGCTCTTATCTTTGGTGAGCCTACAAATCCCACACTCTTCCAACCTTCCTAGGCCTTATACACACACACACAACTCTGGGAGTTCATCCTGTCTGAGGCACACCTGCTGTGTCCTTTGGACTTCTCCATTTCTGGCCTCCTAACGCGTTCCAGAATCTGATAGCCTGACCACCGACGGTCATGCCTTCAGATACCTTGGGTCTAAATTCTGGAATTCCCTCCCTAAGCCTCTGTCTCTGCTTCACCCTCTCTCCTCCTTTAAGGCATGCTTCTGTGAACCAGCTGTGCTCTGTTACGAGCTTGTGCTGTTTGATATCAAATTTTGTTTGAGCATGCACCCGGAGACGTTTAAAATAGGATAGGAGGAGAAGACAACTGAGTGCTACTATCGCGAGACTATTAATCCAGAAACTCAGCTAACGTTTCAGGGATCAGAGTTCGAATCCTGCCAGAGCAGATGGTGGAATTTGAAGCCAATAATTGAAAAGAAAAATCTGGAATTGAGAAACATCTGGCTCACTGATGTCCTTCAGGGAAGGAAATCTACATTCCTCACTTGGTCTGGCCTACACCTGACTCCAGACCCACATAGATGTAGCTCAGTTGTTTCAATCGCTATGAAGTCTCAACATAGAAATGAAACCAGATGGACCTAAGCATCAGAACAGACAATGGTAGAAACAGCCCTGTTGACCCTGCAAAGTCCGTCTTACTAACATCTGGGGTCTAGTGCTAAAATTGGCAGAGAGCAGTCTTGCAGACAAGTAAGGCTATAGCCTGACAGTCACATTCATTGCATCATACCGTACAGGCTATGTCCCTGGACATGTCCTGTCACACAACAGTATACAGTCAGCCTGGTGAAGCTACCAAACAGCGAAAGCATCAAGTGATAGACAGAGCTAAGTGATCCCTCAACCAACGGATCAGATCTAAGCTCTGCAGTCCTGCCACATCCAGTCGTGAATGGTGGTGGACAATTAAACAACTCTCTGGAGGAGGAGGCTCCACAAATATCCCCATCCTCAATGATGGGAAGAGCCGAGTGGATACCATCTCAGCTTCCTCCAGTGGTCCGAGCGTCACATACCAATTTTCAGCCATTCCACATGATATCAAGAAACAGTTGAAGACACTGGATACTGCAAAGGCTACAGGCCCTGACAGCATTTCAGCAATAGTACCAAAGACCTGTGCTCCAGAACTTGCCACTCTCTTAGACAAGCTCTGCCCGACAATGTGAAAAATTGCCCAGGTATGTCCTGTACATAAAAATACAACCCAGCCAAATCCTGCCCCAGTCTACTTTTGGTCATCAGTAAAGTGGTTTCATCGGTAAAGTGGTGTAAGGGGTCATCAATCAGGTCAGTGACGCCCAGGTTGGGTTGCACCAGGGTCACTCAGCTCCTGATCACATCACAGACTTGGTTCAAACGTGGACAAAAGAGCTGAATTCTAGAGGCAAGGTGAGAGTGACCGCCCTTGACATCAAGGCTGCATTAAACTGAGTGTGGCATCAAGGAGCCCTAGCAAATCTGGAATCGGTGTGTATCAGGGGGCAATCTCCCTGCTGATTGGGGACATACCTGGCACATAGGAAGTTGGTTGTGGTTGTTGGAGGTCAGTCATCTCAGCTCCAGGACATCTCTGGCAGGAGTTCCTCAGGGTAGTGTCCTGGGCCCAACCATCTTCAGCTGCTTCATCAATGACCTTCCCTCCACCATAAGGTCAGAAGTGGGGACGTTCGCCGATGATTGTACAATGTTCAGCACCATTCGTGACTTCTTGGACACTGAAACAGTCCACGTTCAAATGCAACAAGATCTGGACAATATCCAGGTTTGGGCTGACAAGTAGCAAATAACATTGACACCACACGAATGCCAGGTAATGACCATCCCTAATAAGAGGCAATCTAACCACTGGCCCTTGACAATTTGATGGTTTTTCCATCATTGAATCCCCCACTATCAACATTTTGTGGGGTTACCATTGACTAGAAACTCAACTGGACTCACCACATAGACACAATGGCTACAGGAGCAGGTCAGATGCTAGGAATACTGCAGCGAGAAACTCACCTCCTGACTCCTAAAAGCCTGTCCACCATCTACAAGGCACAAGTCAGGAGTGTGATGGAATTCACCCCACTTGCCTGGATGGGTGCAGGTCCAACAACACTCAAGAAGCTTAACACCATCCAGGACAAAAGAAGTATCCCACTTAATTGGCACCACATCCACAAGCATCCAATCCCTCCACCACTGACGCTGAGTAACAGCAGTGTGTACTATCTACAAGATGCACTGCAGAAATTCACCAAAGATTGTTAGACAGCACAACGACCACTTCCATCCAGAAGGACAGGGGTAGCAGGTGTATGGGAACACCATCACCTGCAGGTTCCCCTCCAAGCCTCTCAGCATCCTGACTTGGAAATATATCGTCGTTCCTTCACTGTCGCTGGGTCAAAATCTTTGTCAACACGGAGGGTCTACCCACAGCACATGGACTGCAGCAGCTCAAGAAGGTAGTTCAGCACCACAATCTAGAGGGCAATTAAGGGCAGGCAATAAATGCTGGCCCAGCCAGCAAAATCCACATCCCACAAGAGAATAAAGAAGAATGAAAATGCAGATTGTTGTTGTGGAGAAAAGCACTCGGCTTTGGAGTGTCATTATTTGCTGAGTAAAGCCGTTGCGAGCAGGCAGTAGGCTAACGTGCAGGGTAGTGGGAGGGAGAGAGAACAGACGCCGTTTACAGCCACTGGTCACTATACTGTCCATCATCACTCCTACGACAGCACACTGTCCAAACCAACAGGCTAACCTGCCTCGAACGGTGTAACGCCGCTGTATACACCGACAGACCAGTGCCCATCACTGTCGAATCAAAATCAGAAACACCAGCTGCTATCACTGTCCCTCCCACTCAGAGGAAATAAACTGTGCACCAATTACTGTACTACTGGAACTCAAGAATGAAAGAAGTGAAACAAAAATAACAGCAGCTTCATGTTGCTAAAGCAGCTGATAGGTCACATACAACGTATAAAATAAACCAACAATTCTTTCTCTCAGATTGTAGACTTCAGTCAATGTATCCAATAATTACATTTTTAAGCATTTCATTTCACCGTTTTGCCAATGCTGTTAATGCTGCTTAGTTTCATTTTAACAGAGAATTTAATTTTACTAAATCTTCAAGCAAATTAGTAAAGGGCTGTATCAGATGGGAAAATGGCAGGATACAGTTGAACTGAAACTTATTTATCACAAAGACTGACCCTGAGGAATAGTGGACTCTCATCCCAGGAGACACTGGACAAAGACTAAGGTTAGGGATATTATGGACACTGACAGACCCTGGGGGAAACACTGGACACTGACCCCAAGGTTATTCTGGACAAACGCTGACGTCAGGGGAATAGTGACACTGATCCAGGGGATAACAGAGAGGACAAGTGAGATATTGGCTTTGGGGAAGAGCTGGGAGCAGGAATAGGAACAATGCACCCGGAGATAGTTTGAGGCTGCAATGTTCACGATTCAAATAAGAGAAGTGTTCCCAGGAAGAGGTGAGCTGAGAGCTCAGGAAGGTTTCCAGAGAAAGCGGACAAGACTTTTCAGAGACATGAACGAGGCAGAAACATGCTTAAACCGACTCCAAACAGGTCTTGTAGCTTCTCTCTCTCTTTCCGTGAAACTTCGCAACGGATAACTGATGCATAATTTCAACACCTCACAGAAATACAAAAAAAACATACTGACAAACATTTTCACCAACATTACTGCAGTTAACCAGATCAGAGGAAACTTAGCACACTATATCCTCTTGCCTCAGCAAACGAGAGAGAAAAAAAACATGAAGTTGCAGCTTATAAGAACATGATAGATACTAGCTCCAACACGATGACGGCAGCTTGTTCAAAACAAAAATACTATGAAATTCGAGGGTGATAAAAATTAATAAGAACTCCGCTCCTATCCACATTGGTTTGTCAAACAAGTCTCAAGAAAAAAAGTTGGCTGAGGTTATAACAAAATGACTGGGTTAAAAAAACCAATTATCTCATCCACACAGACAACAAGACTGGAGTCGAGCATAAAAAAAAACAGGAGAAATAAACGCGTTCAATTACCTTGGAGATTCCATTAAAAGCCAGTTTGCATAGCTCAGTGAAACGACAGCACTTTCCGAGTCCCCTTATCGTAAAACCAAAGGCTGGGGCATTCTCTGCAAGGGAGATAAATTGACAATCTATGTTTACAGGCACAGCGACGGCTTTAATCTTTAATCATTTCATTGGCATCCAGGAGATTCCTCGTTTGTCCTCTGAGGTCACTCGCGAGAAGCGAGCAGCAAACACCAGGGGCTGTTATCAATCATAAGGGCAGCCTGTGACTGGGCTAGTGTCAGCCTGCAAGGCGCTCCTCATACAAACTCGTCACCAGAGAAAATACCCAGCGCTGATGCATATCCACGCACAGAAATAGCTACAGGGCCCCGCTCAGGGTTTCACTGACAAGCGACCCCCAGACACAGTCAAACCAAACCCCCCCAACCGCACCAAAAATAAATAAACCAGCAGTGCTGACACAGCCAGGGCTGACACCTGGAAGTTTTATTACTTCTTTTTTTAAAAAAAACAAAATGATAAATGTTGACAGTACACTGAGTCAGCTGCATACGTACACTGATCAGCTCAGGGGCACCCCTTTTACAATTTTTATTGTGGTGGGGGTATTTGGTTTGAGTATTAAATGTACATATTTCCATGAATGAAAGATTGAATTGAGAATATCCAGGGGCAGCTTTAGGAAGGATTCACCTGAGCTCTTCCAGCTGCTCCCCCACCCCCCACATCTCTGTCTCTCTCCCTCCCATTCCCCATCCACTTTCTCCTCTTCCCCCAACTCTCCCTCTCTTTTCCCTTCCCCCTCTCACTTTGTTTCACCCCCACCTCACCTTCAGTCTTTCTTGGTCTCTCTCTCTCTCTCCTTCCTCTTCCCCCATCTCCTCCCTCACCTTCTCTCTGACTCCCTTCTCCATTCCCTCTGTGCTCTCAATCCCCCCTCCCCTTGTTCCCTGTTTCCCTTTCTCTGTCACTTACTTCAACACACACTCTCCACTCCTCTCCTCCCTTCCCTAAACTCTCTCCACCTTCCCCTTCCTCACATGCCCCCACCCTCTCTCTCCCCACTCTCCACCTTCCACCCCTCTCTTTCTTGCATGACTTCCCACTCGCTCCTGCACCCCACCCTCATGCCAATCCTCCAGCTTTTCACCTCCTCGCCTTGTCAGCCCCCCCTCCCCTCCCCTCCCCTCAATTTCCCATCTTCCACACCCTCAACCTCTCACTTCTCTTGCCCCCCTTCCTCCTTCCCTCTCTTTAACCTTTCCCCCCCACCCATTTAATACCCTTGAAACCTTTCCTCAATCCACAGTGGCTTGCCTTTCCCAATCACCATTACACAGAACACCAGCAAGCTCTGGTGATTCCCTCCTACAGAAGGTGCTGTAGGTGGTCAGGAAACCTGGGGGAGTGGGGTGGAGATACCACACCCAGTTGCAATAAACTGGGGCTAGCGAGCCAGTTATTCTTTTTTCTCTTGTCTCCGTTAACTGCAGAAGTGGATACCACAGTGCTGACGTACTAACGTCTAAATTCTCTGCTCCCAATCATCTGCATGTGACTCAGGTTGCTGATACTCAGCACAACTGAGTTCCTACTAACCCACCCACACAATTCCAGATCACAACACTTCTTCCACCTGGCAGTACTTCAAAATGGCCCCGGGAAGCTCTTTGAGCTGAAGAAAGGGGCTGCATTGGTGTAGCACCTTCTCGCTCAGGCTACATGTCCGGGTCTTCTGCAGGTGTCCACAGATGGAGGGTGAGCTGTGGGCAGTGAGATGTCAAAAGGAGAGAAGATGCAGGTTCCTTGATACCCCAGTGATTGGGGGAGGCGGGGGGGCGGTCATTGAGGAAGGAGATTGATGGTCTTTGAGGGGTGAGGAGGGGGAGAAGGTCAAGATGTGACAACTGCATTGTGCAGTTAGTCACCATGCCCAAAATGAGAGAGAGATGGGCAGAGCAGGGCTTTCATAATGTGCTTAGAGCCACAACAACAACAGTATATAGCGCCACCTTTGATGCAACAATAAAATATTTTCACAGGAGCATTACAAAGCAAAGTTTGGCACCAAGCCTCAAAAGGAGATATTGGGGCAGACAGCCAAAACGTTGGTCAGAAATGGTTTTAAGGAGGGTCTTAACAACAGTAGAGGTTTTATGGGAGGGAACTCCTGAGCCTAAGGCAGCTGGGAAGTACATGACAACATAGGGCAGCCGGATTTTTATCGTAAACTTTCAACACCCAAGTTCAGAGAAAGCCAATATAAGTACAGTGACGTTTAAAGGGAGGTGGAGAATGGGAAAGCTTCAAGGATGGAATTCCAGATCTTAGGGCCCAGAGAGCTCATTACTTAAAAACACAGGGCAGGTTGCTTTTCCCCTCTCCCCATTGTGCCCCTCCACCCCAGTTCATCTGAGGAAACACCTGCCCACACAGTGAAGCTACACCAAAAAGGGTTGGATTCCCAATCCCAAAGTCTCAGTCAAGGTGGCTGTGTGATTCCACAAATGCCCATGTTCCCATTTCCAACTGTTGTTCTGTGATTCCCACAGGGAATTCCAACTGGATGTGAACCAAGGTCAGGATCCAGCTCCACAACACAGACAGACAGACAGACAGACAGACAGATGTCTTGGCACTCAAAATACTGACCATTGTGTGAAGCATGAATGAGCAAGTGGTGTCTGTAACACTGCACCCACAAAATTTACCACAACTCCTGAGACAGCACTTTCCAAACCCATGGTCACTACCAGCTAGAAGGACAAAGGCAGCATATACATGGGAACATCACCACCTTCAAACTCCCCTCCAAGCCACTCACCATCCTGACTTGGAAATATATCGCTGTTCCTTCAGTGTCACTGGGTCAAAATCTTGGAACTCCTTCCCTAAGGGCATTGTGGATCAACTTACAAGACATGGACTGCAGCGGTTCAAGAAGGCAGCTCACCACCATCTTCAAGGGCAACTAGGGGCGGGCAATAAATGCTGGGCCCAGCTGGAGATGCCCATGTCCAGGAAAGAATGAAATACTGGATGGACTAGAGTCAAAATCCACAATAGATACAGGGAACACATTCCATTGCATTCTATATTAGCTACCAGCACAGTAAACTAACCATCTGCAGAGTGGAATAAACTTCGCAAATGTTACTGTTACTAAATAATTGGTATGCACACAAAACACAGGTGGGCTCCAAATTCAGTTCCAGCATAAAGACGAGTGAACTGTCCAGTACTTAGCCACAGCCGCACCATGAAAATACACAGAAAGCAGGTGCAGTGCTAGAAACAGCAAACACTGCTTCCCTCAAAGTCACATTGTAGTATCGTAGAACGTGGATGGTGCAGAAAGAAACCCTTTGGCCCATCATATCCATGCTAGCTCTTTGCAAGAGGAATTCAGCTCACCCTACTCCCTGGGCCTTTGCTCTAGCTATGGATGCCTACACCACATCCACACACAGGTTAGGAAGCTATGAGCTGTTCGACAACGAAGTGGACATCATAAGCATTTCCGGGTCTGATGCACAAGCACAGGCACTGACATGTACATCGGACTTAAGGGCTGGAGTAGACCCTTCGGCCCCTCAATGTTGCTCCACCATTCAATATGATCATGGCTGCACTGGTTTTGGCCTCAACTCCACTTTTCTGTCTGTAGCCCAGAATTCCCAACTCCCTTTTCCACTCGACATCCATTTAATTCCACCTTTGGAACTGAATGACCCAGTGGGATCCACTGCTTTCAGTGGAATGAATTCCACAGACTAAAGACCTTTTGAGGGTTTCACCTCATTTCTAACTTATTCTTAAACAGCATCCCCTATATATTGCATAACATGCCCCCCACACACAGAAGCAGGAACCCTGGTTGATGTTCATATTCCCATCTGCAAAAAAAGTATGAAAAAAAAACTTATCCACACCAAACATCATGGTCAAACACTGACGCTTTTTACGGACCCATCCCCATGACCCCCTACTCCATTAGTAATCAGAAATCTATCAAAAAACAGGATCTCCACAGCCCCCTGCGGTTGAGAATTCCAAACCAAATAACTCGGAATTATTGAAACCCTACAGTGTGGAAGCAGGCCATTGAGTCACACATTGACCCTTTGAAGTGTATCCCACCAACCTACAGTATCCCTGCATTTCCCATGGCCAATCCACCTAGCCTGCACATCTTTGGACTGTGGGAGGAAACCAGAGCAAACTCACGCAGACACAGGGAGAATGTGCAAACTCCACACAGACAGTCACCCGAGGGTGGAACTGAACCCAGGTCTCTGGTGCTGTGAGACCTCAATGCTAACCACTAAACTATCGCACGTCCCCTAACTTCTCCCACCTCGGAGGTAAGTGGGGCATCCTCCTCTCTTTTTCCTTAAAATTCATAGAATCCCTACAGTATGGAAACAGGCCATTCGGCCCAATAAGAGCTAGGGCTTTTCTCTTTAGAAAGACGAAGGATGAGAGGTGACTTGATAGAGGTGTACAAAATGATCAGAGGTATAGATACAGTAGACAGCCAGAGACTTTTTCCTAGGGTGGAGGTAGCTATTACGAGGGGGTATAGTTTTAAAGTGAGTGGAGGTAGATATAGGGGAGACATCAGAGGTACTCTGTGGTAGGTGCATGGAATGCATTGCCGGAGAGGGTAGTGGAGTCAGCCTCATTAGGGCATTTAAGCGACTATTAGATAGGCATATGGATGATAGTATAAAAGGTAGGGGTGGAGGTTAGATAGACCTTAGGATTAGGGTAAAAGTTCAGCACAACATCGTGGACCGAAGGGCCTGTACTATGCTGTATTGTTCTATGTTCTATGTCCACACCATCCCTCTGAAGAGCATCCCACCCAGACCAATTCCCCTACCTCTTCATTCCCATGTCTAACCCACCCAACCTAAACATCCCCAGGCACTATGGAATTTAGCATGGCCAATCCATCTAGCCTGCACATCTTTGGACTGTGGGAGGAAACCTGAGCACCCGGAGGAAACCCACACAGACACGGGGAGAATGTGCAAACTCCACACAGACAGTCACCAGAGGCTGGAATTGACCTGGATCCCTAGAGCTGTGAGGCAGCAGTGCTAACCACTGAGCCACCATGCCGCCCCACAGTTCTAAATGCCCCAGTCAGAGAAAACATCTCTGTCCATCCCTTTAAGTATCATGTGTGTTTCAATGAGATCCCAGTTATTCTTTGAAAACCACGAGAATAAAAGCTCACTGTCTCTCCCTATGACAAGATTCCACCAGCCACTAGATAGGATTTGATCCTATTTCCAGAGAACATTAACCTGGAGTGCCTCCAGTGATGTTACCATGATGCCACCACTTCCTTGTTGACTGGTACGCTGGGTAGCGCAGAGAATGACAATTCTCATCAGAAGTCTTACTTTGCGATTCAGTGACTGGAGGATTAAGTACAGCATGTAACCGGTCCCACATGAAAAATATTATTCAGATGAGGCATTTCAAGTCGAGCAAATAAAGAGAAAATAAATTGCGTTGGTAGGTGGTTCAGTAAAATCAGACAGCAGAGACCCCAGGCAAAAAAAGACAAAAACAAGAAAAGAGGTGAGCAGAATTATTTTGTACAAGTTGCGATTGGGAATGTGTCGCCTGTAAAGAGTTAGTGGAATCAAATTCAACATTAAAAGAAAAGGGAGAAATTTGGGCGAATATTTAGAAGAGGAGGCAATTGCAGAGCTCTGGGGAAAGAGGAAGGGGTGTGGGACTTTCAGAGAAGCCAAATGGTCTCCATAGAATGTGGACGTCAATGTTTATTGCCCATCCCTAATCCCATGGAAGAGTCAACCACATTAGCAAGAGTTTGGAGTCGCATGTTGACCAGACTGGGTAAGGACAGCAGTTTCCTTCCCTAATGGACATTCATGAACCAGATGGACTTTTCCCAACAATCAGCAATAGCGTCATGGTCATGGTTAGGGTTAGATACCCAATTCCAAATTTTTTTATTGGGTTCAAATTCCACCATCTGCTGTGGTGGGATTCGAACCCAGGTCTCCAGAACTTAACCTGGGTCTCTGGGTTAATCTCTGCTCCTATGATGCTGCTTGGCCTGCTGTGTTCATCCAGCCCTGCACCTTGTTGTCTCGGATTCTCCAGCATCTGCAGTTCCTACTATCTCTCTGGATTAATAGTCTAGTGATAATACCACGAGGCCATCACCTCCGAACAAACAAAACTCCGTGAGCAGCCTGGAACACAACTGTTTATCTTTGACAAAATGTGAACACCAAAATTAGTCTGAAAGAGCTGGGGAAACAATACAGGGAATGAATGATCGAAAAAAGATGATACAAGTGACATGCATTGAAATAGCGCCTTTCATGTTCACACAGCCCCAGAAGCATTTCGCTCTGAAGTACTTTTGAAGTGTAATCACTGTTGCAATGTAGGAAAAACAGCTGCAAATTTGCAGAGAGTAAAACGCCCACACACAGCAATGTGATAATGATTAAATCATCTGTTTTTTTTAAGGAAGTTGAGTGGGAAATAAAACACAGTCGGGGCACCAAAGAGAGCTACAGTGCTCCTCGTCAAAATGGTTCTGAGAGGGGAAAGGGGATCTCAGGGTCAAGCCTCATCCGAAAGACAACACCGTCAACAATGCTGCATTCCATTAGTACTGCACTCGGTGGATGAATGGATGAGAGAACCATAGAGAGTGAGGAATTCAATGCCATTAGTCCACAGCGCAGCGTGAGGTGTTTCAATATATCACCATGTGTGTGAACAGTGTAATAATCTACAGCATATGAAACCAGGCCATAAAACTGTGAAGTGTAACTGAGATTCAGTGCATTGAAATCTCTAATGTGACAATTAAACCAGTAATGATCACCAGCCTTACTGGATAAATTCATGCAAGATATTGCAGAGACATAAAAAGAAATAAAATCTGACCCATCTTAGCCTGTATGGTCTTCAATTTCCTTGATGTAGGTGATAACAGTGTTTCAAGCAGCGATGGAATCCCAGCGTGTCTAAAATCCAGCCTGAAATCCAGGAAATAGAATTCGGGCTTCAGGATAGATTTCCAAACATGATAAAGGGGTAGCTCAGTGGTTAGCACTGCTGCCTCACAGTGCCAGGGACCCGGGTTCAATTCTAGCCTCGCATGACTGTCTGTGTGGAGTTTGCACATTCTCTGTGCCTATACAGGTTTCTCCTGGGTGCTCTAGTTTCCTCCCACTGTCCAAAGATGTATAGGTTAGGTGGATGCTAAATTGCCCCTAGCATCCAGGGAGGTGCAGGCTTGGTGAATCATGGGAAATGCAGGGATACGGAGGTGAGTTTGGGTGGAATGCTTCCCAGAGGGTTGGTACAGGCTGAAGGGTCTTCTTCCACACTGTAGGGATGCAGGATTGCAGCAATGTACTGGAGAAGTTATTTTTACTGTAGAAGATACACTGCAGTAACTCAGAGGCCCCTTCCAAACCCCTAAGGATAAGGGCCATCAGATGCATGGGAATAAAACCGTGTTGAAGTTTCCCTCCAAGTCACTCACCATCCTGACTTGGAAATATATCACTGTTCCCTCAGTATTGGTGGGTCAAAATCCTGGAGCTCCCGCCGTTGCAGCACTGTTGAGGTCCCTACACCAAATGTGGTTCAAGGTCACCACCTTCTTGGGGGCAACTAGGAATGGGCAATCAATACAGGCCCAGCCTGGGACACCCACATCCCCTGAACAAACAGAAAAGAAAGTAGACCTGATGGAGGTGTTTAAAATCATGATGAGTTCAGTTAGGAGTAATGGTTTCTAATGATATAGAACTGATAGCTAGACAGAAGAGATTTAAAGGTAACTGGCAAAAGAACAGAAATTTTTGGAATGAATGAGTGGTTTAATGAAGTGAGTGATTAGTATTTGGAGTACACTGGCTGAGCAATAGATTAAATTGCAGTCTCCAAAAGGCTATTCAGTAAACATTGAGGGAGAAAGGCATTGCAGAGGCAAGCTGGAAGTCAAATTGTGCAGTGGATCAAATCGGGTTATTGTTCAATAAAGCCAACATGGACTTGATGAACTGAATAACCTCCTTCTGGGCATTTTTTCATATTTATATAATTCCATAAAAAATGGCAAGTACTCTGACACTGGTGAAAACAAAGCTCAAATGAGCCAACTCAAGCAGATTCACAATACTACTGAGACTCTGGCATCACCTCCTTGTTGGACACACTTGCTTCAATTATATAAAAAGTGTTGGGGAGACCACCTTTGGAGTGCAGTGTCCAGTTTTGCGATCCTTATCTAAGAAAGGATACAGCTGTCTCATTATAGGGGGCAGGGAATTCAACAGCGATTCACTAAGTTTATTGCAGCAATGAGAGAGAGAATTGTCCGACATGGAAATATGGTGCAGAACCAACCGATAATCTTCCGAAATATTCTTTGCAGTCTGATGACAGGGCATGTGTTGGGGCCTGGCTAATCACTTTTAAGTCTGTATTGTACTTAAGGTTAAGAAGTTTTAAAAAAAAAAAATGGCTATTAATGACTGAGCACATCAATATGTAACATTGGGGGTGGAAGGAATTGTAAGATGGAATAGTCAATAAACTATCCATAAAAGAATGTCTCTTGGTTTTCTGTCTTAATTATTGGTTTGGATCTGTATTGGCATCAGACAAGTGAAGCATGAACCATTTCTCTCTCCACAGATGCTGCCGGGCATTCTGAGCATTTCTAACATGTTCTGTTCTAATTCTGTGGAATTTAGAAGAAGGAGTTACAGTCTAATTCAAACAAAAACTCCAGAAAACAACTTTACCTGCGAGAAGTGCTCTCCTGGTGGAGAGCCTGTAACTAGGGGTCAGAGACTCACAATAATAGGGGTTAATCATTTACCTCAAAGAGGAAGAGAAATTACTTCCTACTGAAGTTTGGGAGTCATGGAAATTCTCTATGCTCAAGAGCGGTGAACCCGCAGTCAGAGTAGGCTAAAGTCTAACAATAATGAAAATGGTGGTTGCTAAGGAAAGGAGGCACATGGAATAGGCCAGAAAAGTGAAGGATAGGCAGTTGATCAGCCATGATCCTACCAAGTGAGAAAGCAGGCTTGAGGGTCAAATACCCAACTCCGATCTTGGTTTTGTTTTAAAACAAATGTCCTCATGGGCTTAGCAAAACAAAACAAAAAAAAAGTGTTTTCACACAGCCATTCTTCTTTCTTGCATTCCATTCCCACAATGAGCTATCTGACCCAGTCACAGTAAAGAAACGGCCATATAGTTCCAAGTGAAGACTGTGTATACTTCCTGGAGGGTAATGTGCAGGGGGTGGTGTTCCCATGTATCTGCTGCCCTGGTCCTTCTTAGATAGTAGAGGTCATGGGTTTGGAAGGTGCTGTCCAAGGAGCCTTAGTAAGTTACTGCAGCACACCTTGTAGATGGTACACATTACTACCACTGTGTAAGTCGATCATTGACAGAGCCAATGCTAAAGGTGGCAGATAGCAGCCGCTTGGTTGGCATCCTTTGTCCTGAATGGTGTCAAGCTTCTTGAGTGTTGTTGGGGCTGCATTCATCCAGGCAAGTGGGAAGTATTCCATCACACTCCTGACTTCTGCCTTGCAGATGATGGGCAGGCTTTAGAGAGAGTCAGGTGGTGATTCCTAGCCTCTGGGAAACCTCTTGCTACAGAAATACTCACCCATTCTTTCTAGAAATGAATCAAGCCATTTTTTATTATTCATTTGTGGGATGTGGAAATTGCTGGATGCATTAGTATTTATTGCCCGTCCCTAGTTGCCCTTGAGAAGGTGGTGCTGAGCTGCCTTGTTGAACCGCTGCAGTCTCTATGCTGTAGATTGACCTACAATGCACTTAGGCAAGAAATTCCAGGATTTTGACCCAGTGATAGTGAAGGAACAGCGATATATTAGCAAATCAGGATGGCGAGTGGCTTGGAAGGGAACTTGAAGGTGGTGGTGATGTATCTGCTGCCTTGGTCCTAGGAAGAAGTGGTCATGGGTTTGGAAAGTGCTTTCTGGGTATCTTTGGTGAATTTCTTGTATTTTGGCAAAAAGAAATAAAAGATACAGAAGTGTAGGCAGAAGGGAAGTGCATCACGCAGTTCACAAACCAGCATTGCCCGTTGTCAGTTCTAGTTGTATTTAATGACTGCTCAACAACAAAGTTTCCTGTTTAGCTAAGGAGCATGGATCTTCTCTCATTTCAGGTTGGAGTTACATTGGAGACAGAAGCACAGAAAGAACAAATTAGACAGGGAGCTGCATGACCAACAGCATTCACATATAACCTAAAGTCATACTGCTGCAAGGAAGTAGTAGTTCTCCTTATGTAAAAAAGTGTAAAAATTCAGAACTTCTCAATTCCAGGGATCAAGAGACAAAGCCCACTTGACTTTGGACTGACAGGTCGATGTTGCTCTATTTTACGAACACTGATATCAGAGACTAGCAGATCTGTGAAACAGATTCGGAAACATGACGTTATTTCACAATACTCAAGGATTATTCAGAAGCAATGCTGTCTAAACTCCTCTGTCTCTTCTGTGCAGGCTTCATTTCATTGAGGGGCAAAAGGTTAAAGAGATATCGTTAGCCCATTTACAGCTGTGTGCACGCATCGTGAACTGTGCTCAAGCTAAACATTTTTCTGTAGGTTAACAAAGGTCCATGCACAAGACCCTTGTTCCTTCACACTGATGAGATGTGCAAGGCAGGGCAGGGAGAGGAAAGTTTAAAAGAAAAAAAAACCCTAAGTGAAGGGTTACACAAATCAATGACAGAATGGGGGACACAGATTACAGTCACTGCAAGGCGATGTTAATGTGGGGTCAAGAAATTGGAGCAGGAGTAGACCATTCAGCCCCTCTGCCATTCAATACTATCATAACCGAATGAATGGTGGACTCAACCTCCTCTTCACCACCTTCAATTCCCCAAGAACCCAAAAAATAAAATCTGTCTCCCTCAGCCTTAAAACGTATTCAATAGTGGAGCAGCACCTTGCTCTGGGACTAGCAAATTCTACAGAGTTACAAACTCAAAAGAAGAAGTTTCTTCTCCTCATTTCAGTCCAAAAATGGTCTCGGAGGTAGTGCCTGCCTCCCACAGAGTTCTGGATTCTGCAGCCTGGATAAAACAACCTCTCGGTGTCAACTCTTGGGTGGGTGGCTTTTCTGGAGATGGAAGTGTGCGATCTGGAATGACCTGCCCAAGGCTGGATGGAGGAGGCAGACTCACTCCTAACAATGAGAAAGGGAATTTGATAAATGCTTGTGCAAAATACAACAGGCACAAAAAAGGGAGTATGGAGTTAAGTCTGGTGTGAGTGGGACTACTCGAATGGCTTTTTCAATAAAAAAGGTCAGGGGTGGGGGAGGTCAGCATTGATAATGATGAGCTGATAGGTCTACAGTAATCATTCACTGATTCTACTTGGCTTTCGGGTTGGATCAGTCTTGTTCGCCCTCACACGCTTCACCATCATGGAGCCGCAGCACAAGCTGGAGGTCAACCAGACCCTCAGAGATAACAAGGTGTAGAGCTGGATGAACACAGGAGGCCAAGCAGCAAAGCTGACATTTCAGGTCTGGACCCTTCAGAAATTTTCTGAAGGGTCTAGACCCGAAATGTCAGCTTTCCTGCTCCTCTGATGCTGCTTGGCCTGCTGTGTTCATCCAGCTCTACACCTTGTTATCTCAGATTCTCCAGCATCTGCAGTTCGTGCCATCTCTGAACCAGACCCTCACGCTGGTTTCACCTCAGTCAGATCATCTCACACTCTCACAGCTCGGTAGGTCTCTTGAGAAACAGTGCAATCCAGGCTCCTGCAGCATGTCTGAACAGCAGGTTAAAAACAAAAACGGCCCAGCGATGCATTGGCAAAGTCACTGACGGTGGATGTGAAAGGTCACCAGGTATTGGTTCAGAGGGTGGGCCAGTGGAGTTTGCCCCAGGTCCCCGGCCAAAGTGACTGTAAACAGATCGCCTGCACTCAATGTGGAATTGCAACTCACACACTCGCACAAGACAACCCACATCATTCCATAGCCTCAGAAACACATGCTTTTAGTTTGTCAGCACTACACTCAGATTGCCCATAAAGCTGAGATTAGTAGGAAGAACATAAATAGGAGCAGGACTAGGCCTTGTGGCCCATCGAGACTGCTCCACCATTCAATAAAAAGGTCTTGGCTGATCTTTTTATGGACTCAGCTCCACTTACCTGCCCACTCACCGTAATCCTTAATTCCTTTACTGTTCAGAAATCTAGCTTTGCCTTAAAAACATTCGACGAGGTAAGGCAGCACATGTCAAGCTAGAACAGTGACCTGGCACCTCGATATCGCGGGCACGCGCACACGCACACCACCCCCAAGCCTGTCGCAAAGGGACATCACCCAGGTACCTCAGCAAATGGCCTCAGACAAACCGCAGCAGGCTGATTCGAGTCAAAGGCAATCCTGCAGGTTTAATTTGAAGTCTCACGCAGGGAGGCTGCAAATACAGACTTGTTCCAGCTACGCTGCTGCTTCCAGGAACAGCATTTGCATAGCGAAACTCACAAAAAGGACGCTGCTTTACAAACTGAAATTCCTGGAAAAGCCATATCCCTGTCGAGTTTGACAACGTCAAATCGTGGAGGGGGATAGGGCACTGCCTTTTGCTCATTTTACAAAGTTAATTATCAGAACACAAGCACCACTGGTAAGACCGGCACTCACTGGCTGTCCTTAGTTACCCTGTGACAAGGGTCTTCCTTATAATCTGTTCCAGACTTCGCCCTGTTTCAAATGTTCAATTCTCTTCATTGTTTTAGAGAGTCTGATACAACCAAATGGGCTTGTAAGATCTCTTCAGAGGCTTGTTAAGGGTCAATCACTTTGGTGTGGGTGTACTGTGTCCAGTTCTGGTAGCCCCGTTACAGGAAGGATATTATTAAGCTGTAGAGGGTTCAGAAGAGATTTACCAGGATGTTGCTGGGAATTGAGGGTTTGAGTTATGAAGAGAAGCTGCATAGGCTGGGATTTTTTAAAGTAGGAGGTTGAAGGGTGACCTTACGGAGGTTTATAAGTTCATGAGGGGCATAGATAAAATGAATGGCAGATGTCTTTTTTCCCCTAAGGTGGGGGATTGCAAAACTAGGGGGCATATTTTTAAAGCGAGAGCAAAAAAGATTTAAAAAAAGACATGAGGGGCAACTTTTGTTTTTACGTGGAGTGGTTAGTGTGTGGAATGAACTTCCAGAGAAAGTGGTGGATGAGGGTATAGTTACAACATTTCAGAGACATTTGGATAAGTACATGAATAAGAAAGGTTTACAGGGATAAGGGCCAAGATCAGACAGGTGGGACTAGTTTAGTTTGGGAACATGATCAGCATGGACTGGTTGGACTAAAGGGTCTGTTTCCATGTTGTATGACTCTAACTGAGTAAGCCCATGCGTAAGTTTGAGGGTGCTTGTGTAGCAGTGGTAGTGTCCTTACCTCTAACCCAGGAGACTCAGATTCAAGTCCCACTTGCTTCAGAGGTGTATCACAACATCTCTGAACAGTTAGATTGAAAATATCAGGATTTAGTTTTCCTGCCTTAAAAGGCAATTTTTATTTTCACAACAATTTGACAGATTTATGATCACCTTCACTGACAGCAATATTTTACTTCTGGAGGGAGTTTTCTTTTTAAGAACTGAAGTTGATTTTACAAGGAGGATCTTCAACTAAAATTCTCTGGGATTATCCACCCCATGCTTGTGTGAGGTCAGAGACAGACAGCTAAATACTGCAGGAGCCTTTTTCATGCAGGGTCAAACTCTGCCTTTGTGTTCGCACATGGTAAACATTAACAGGTCAAGACTTCACTGTTGCCACAAAGCTAGTCAAGAAAAGTGTCTTTATGTTGATTCGCAGTATCATCAGCTCATCATTAACTGACCATTCCTATTGCCTTTGAGAAGGTGCCAGTCAGCTGCCTTCATGAACGGCTACAGTCCCAATAATCATCTGATTATGACTCTATTTTGGAAGTGACACACAGACACATTGAGCATGGAAACAGGCCCTTCAGTCCAACTCGTCCATGCCAACCAGGTTTCCTAAACTGAACTGGTCCCGTTTGCCAGAGTTTGGTCCATATCCCTCAACCTTTCCTATTCATGTACCTGACCAAAATGTTTTAAATGTTGTAATTATACCCACCTCTACCACTTCCTCTGGCAGCTCGCTCCACACATGAACCACCCTGTGAGAAAAAGCTGGCCTCAGGTCCCTTTTAATATCTTTTCCCTCTCACCTTAAACCTATGCCCCTCTAGTTTTGGACCCCCATACCCTGGGAAAAAGACCTTGGCTATCCATCTTATCCATGCCCCTGATGATTTTATAAACCTCTATAATGTCACCCTGCAGTCTCCGATGCTCCACGGAGAAAAGTGCCAGCCTATCCTTATAATTCAAAGCTTTCAGGAACATCCTTATCAATCTTTTTTGCATTCTTCCCATAACAGGGTGAGCTGAATTGTATGCAGTACTCTGAATGCGGGCTCACCAATGTCTTGTACAGCTGTAACAGGACAACCAACTCCTATACCCAATGCGATGACCAGTGAAGGCACACATGCCAAATGCCTTCCTCCCCACCTATCTACCTGAATTCAAAATTACTTTATTTACATATTCACGTTCACTCTTTACACCATATCTAACCCCATACTTGACTGTACCCATTACACGCTATTTTATTCTTTACAAGTCCTCGTGGACATCAATCAAGTTCATTAACACATTCATTGTCATTTTCTGTGCAAAGGCTTAGTGGAAGGATTCAAGTAAAGTCAAAATTGAGTGTGGGTCTGGTTTCCAATGAGTGTTCTCAGCCCACGCATTAGCTCCAGTGAGAGAACTTTCAAATTGAGGAATTTTTAGGTTTGACAATCTTGGGAGCTCAGGCCAAGTCACCCTCCAACAATCACTGGAGCAAGAATGGGTTGTTGCTCTCAGCTAGGTAGGGACAAGGGCAAGGAGTGTGACTGACGATCGAGAACTAAAGTCTAGAATTCCCTCCTCAAGGGCATCATGGCTGATCTACAGCACATGAACTGTAGCAGTTCAAGGCAGCTCACCAACTTCGCAAGAGCAACTAGGGACAGGCAATCACCCACATCTCACCAGAACAATACGGTGTGTCACAGAGATAGAGACGCAGAGACAGAGAGAGACACAGACAGACGGGTTGGTAAAGACATGCTCCAGCACATTTCTTTAAACATTACTTGGATTTGACATTGCACAGAATTTTCGACAGTGCATGTGTCTGATCAATGTGCAGCTTTGTAGCAACAACTTGCGTTTATGTTGTGAATTTAAGTATCCCAAAGCGTTACACATCATCTTATCAAATAAAATCGCAGACCGAGCCATTTAGGATGATCAAAAACTTGATTGCAAAGGTAACTTTTATGAAGCATGTTAAATGAGGCGAGGTATCAAACCTCTTGGCCTTGATAACAACAATTGAGGTTTAATTGGTCGTGCTTTCACCTCCACAAGGTGCTGGGTTTGAGTCTCACTCCAAAGCTCAAGCACAATAACCCAGAGGCTGATGCTCCAAAGCAGGTTCAGAGGGACTGCTGCACTGCCAGAGGTGCAGCATTAAACCAAGGGCCCACCTTCCCGTCGGGTGTCTGTAAAAAGATCAAGGTATGATAGAGATGAACAGGAAATCCTGGTGCCCTGGCCATTATCTCTCTCGCGATTCGCATCGCAGAAACACATCCTTACGACAAAAAAAAAATGTTGGTTGAACATGGATGCTTGTCTGTGTTGTCAATTCAGCAAAAAACAGGAGTGAAGGAGGATCCACACAGCTGAAGGAAGGTAATGATCTGGTGGAGTGATCACCATCAGGACTGTGCAAGAGGCCAAAGCTGGAGGAACACAGTTCTAGGCCTGAGGAATATGGCACAGGTAGGAAGGGACATGGCCAGGAAGGCATTGGAAGTGGTTTGAAAATTGACGTACTGCTGGATTCGGAGCAAACGCAAGTCAGAAAGATGGAGGTGCAATGGATAAGAAGCACTTAGTACAGATTAAGCTGCTGTCAGGAGGGCATCAGATGGACTCAAGTTTATAGGAGGTGTGAAGAGATAGGTTAACCAGAAAAGTATTGGAACAAATCAAGTCAGGAGGCACAAACTATGGATGTGCATTCAACAGTATGTGTCTTCTGCTGTGTAAATGGAAATCTGTTTATAATGGAGACAGGAAACGTGGAGCCATTGGCTTAGCAAAATCTAAAACAAGCAAGTCTTTTTTCAAATAACAGCTTGAAAGCTTTTAAGTCCAGTTTCAAGAAGACCTGATGGCAGTCAAAAGCAAGTATTATCTCTCTTAGAAAAGAAGATTGTTCAGAGAATTGCAGAAATTAGTTACATTACTGAAAGAATGTCATTGGCAAAAATACTTTCAAGTCAGGAGTGTTTGGCTAGAAAGCTGCAATGGTTTTTCAAAGCTGGAGTAGGTCAAAGATTTCATTTGAGTGAGGCAAAAGAAAAAGACGGATGGTGAAAGTGATGATACAGGGGAAATAGAAGGGATTTGATTTTGTTTTACAATGAGTTTTGAAAGTTTTCAGACCGTTAGATGTATACAACTTGGTTTGTTTTGTTTTTTTCGTGCAATTAACGCGCTTTATTGTTAAAACCAAATCCACAGGCTTGTGTACTGATGTTTCTGAAAAAGAACACCACGATTAACAAAAGAACGTGATCTATCAAGCCAGATAATATTCTGGGATCTGACTTATCCAGTAGTAACATCAGCTGGGATTAGAACAGGTTTCGACAGCAGATTTGGAGCAAGTGTCCAAAAATAAAAAAAAGAAAAAAAAAAGTGGACACAGTCTCTAAAACCTTCATTGAAATGGGATAAAATCATAGCTTTTAAAAAAAAACCAAATTTCATTGCTAGACAAACATTGGGATGTTGAGCAGTTAGAGTTCAATATTGGCATCAAAACAGGAACATTGTTTAAAAAAAAAATCTTATTCTAGCACACATTTCCTGGATACCAAATGAGTTTCCATTCTTTTATTTATGTCAACGTTCCATTATATATTCTTGTCGGAGCACAAATGACCTACATAAAACTTTTTCGTGCCTGCAAGGAGATCCTCCAGCCACAGATGGCACTGTGACACCACAAGTGACACCTCCCTGTTCCTCAGGTTGTCACTATTGACCAGTCATCTCTCCCTCCTCATTATTGTTTGACTTTAAGAGTAAATGTATTTGCAAGATAAGGACAGAATGCACAGTTTTAAGGGGGCCAAATCATATCTCCCTGCACTCCTCTCGTTCCACTGTCTATCAGCGATCTTAAAATTTCACGCACAATACCACAGGAGATCATGGAGAGGAAATATCACATTTAAGCCAAAATTAATCAGCTCAAAATCAATGATGACATTGATTCACCTTTGTATCACGTATTAAAAATGCTCAGAAACCAAAGTTTTGGAAAGACAAAATCTAACTGTACTGCAAGGCAACCACAATGTGCAAGTAGACACCACACACCTTCCAACGAGAAAAGGAATTTATTTCACATTGCTCATGATCTCAATGTTCCAGGGCCCTTTTACAGTTACTGTCAGAGACAATTGCTGCACAGCAATCTCCCACTGAGAGTGATGTGAAAAATGAGAGGTTATTTTTAGAGTTAGATGTTGATTAAGGGATAAGGGCTTCTTCAATATGGCAGCTGTGGGATGCATTACATTCCCTCGAGGGGGCAAATGATGGTTCGATCGAACAACTCATCTGACACACAGGCCTTTTTAATCCGGACAATGACAGTGAGCGAATAAAATAAAGTCACCCATTGATGGGATGTGGGTGTTGCTGGCTGAGCAGCATTTATTGCTTGTCCTTAGTCGCCCCTTGAGAAGGTGGTGGTGAGCTGCCTTCCATGTGCAGCAGGTTGACCCACAATGCCGTTAGGGAGGGGATTCCAGGATTTTGACCCATCAGCAGCGAAGGAACAGCAATATATTTTCAAAATCAGGATGGTGAATGGCTTGGAGGGGAACTTGCAGGGAGTGGTGTTCCCACATTACTACTACCCTTGTCCTTCCAGATAGAAGTGATCATGGGGTTGGAAGGTGCTGTCAGAGGACCTTTAGTGAATTTCTGCAGTGCATCTTGTCGATGGTACACTGAGGGAGTGGATGCTGCTACTGAGGAAGTGAATGCTTGTGGATGTGGTGTCAATCAAGTGGGCTGCTTTATCATGGATGGTGTCGAGCTTCTTGTGTTGTTGGAGCTGCACCCATCCAGGCAAGTGGGGAGTATTCCATCACACTCCTGGCTTGTGCCTTGTAGATAGTGACAGGCTTTAGGGGAGTCAGGAGGTGAGAGAGTTATTTGCTGCAGCATTCCGAGCCGCTGACTTGTTCTTTTCAGCCACTGTATTTGTATAAAACCCAACAGGTCTAGCAACACTAGTGCAGAGAAAGCAAAGTTAATGTTTCGGGTCCAGTGACCTTTCTTCCAGTGACTGCATGGAAACGTTAGTCCTTGCTCTCTCCCTATAGATGCTGCCAGACCTACTGAGTTTCTCAAGCAATTTCTGTTTTTGTTTTGGGTCTAGTGATCCTCATTTCTTTGTTTTGAACTAGACCAGTTCGGTTTCTGGTCAATGATAACTACCAGGATGTTGATTAGTAGGGGACTCAGCAATGGTAATGCCACTTAAGGCCAAAGGGTTAGATTTTCTCTTGTTAGATATGATAGTGGTTAGATATTCATGCCACACAAGTACCAGGCAATGTTATTTGTCACTTGTCAGCCCAAGCATTCAAACACAGGCTGATACAGAATCTGAGTCACGAATAGTGCTGAACATTGCACAATCAATCATCGGTGAACATCCCCAGTTTTGACCTTATGTTGGAGGGAAGGTCATTGATGAAGCATCTGAAGATGGCTGGGCCCAGGACACTACCCTGAGGAACTCCTGCAGAAATGTCCTGGAGCTGACATGACTGACCTCCAACAACCACAACCATCTTCCTACGTGCCAGGTATGACTCCAACCACCAGAGTTTGTCTCTGATACCCGTTTTGCTGGGGCTCCTTGATGTCACACTCAGTCAAAAGTCATCTTGATGTCAGGGACTGTTACCCTCACCTCTGGAATTCAGCTCTTTTTTTCCATGTTTGAACCAAGGCTGTAATGAGGTCAGGAGTGGAGTGACCCTGGTGGAACCCAAACTAGCTTTTCTGATGAAGGGTCTAGGCCCGAAACGTCAGCCTTTCTGCTCCTATGATGCTGCTTGGCCTGCTGTGTTCATCCAGCTCTGCACCTTGTTGTCTAGGTGTCACTGAGCAGGTTCTTGCTGAGCACTGATAGCACGGTTGATGATGCGTTGGGAGTAGGCTGATGGGCAGTAATTGGCCAGGTTGGATTTGTCCTGCCTTGTGATATATCAAGGCAATATTCCACATTGTAGGGTAGCTGCCAGTGTTGTTAGCTGTACTGGAATAGCTTGGCCTGGTTTATTTAGACTTGTCTGCATTCCTAAGTCTAACGGAGAGCAAAGGGTTTGCCCAGTGTGCAATGAGAATTTTGTCTGCCCCACAAATGAATTGGGTTCATTTAATCATTAAGTTAACTCACCGAGAAATTTATAAAACAAAACAATGGAGGAGGGGAAAATAATATACACTGTACCAGCCTGAGTTTCCACTTCTCCTTGTCTTTCAATGAGTCTGGCTGAAAAACAAGCATATTTGGAAGATGTGCACAAACAGGAATAGCTTAAATAGTGCCACCACTGTCAAAACAAAATTGCTATGCTTTGTTTTGTTATGGCATCAGCAGGCCAGTATTCCAGAGATGGTGGGCTGGATTTTCCGCTGTCTAACTGTTCCCTACACTGCAGCTTGAGACTCCAAACACTGTTTTAACACAATTGGAAGGTGAAGAGCTGGTATTCAGTACATGTGCTGACACCTGTCAGCCATGGCTCAGTGGGAGTTGCTCTCACCTCTGATTCAGATGATTGTGGGTTCGAGTCACCTTAAGTGCAGCATCTAGGCAGAGGCTCTAGTGGAGGGGGGGAGCGATGTCAGAGCTGTTGTCTCTCAAATTATATATTAAACTGAGGTTTCATCTCTTCTCTTCAGGTGTATGCCAAAGGTCCAAGGGGATTATTTTGAAAAGGATCAGGGGAGTTTGTCCCTGGTGTCCTGACCAATATTTATCCCTCATATCAACATCACAAAAACAGATCATCTGATCATTTTCACAATATTGCTGTGGAAGGCTGCAGTGAATAAAAAAAAACTGGGTTGCCATATTTTCTGAACAACAACGACAGCACTTTAAAAACTTACCGCACTGACTGCAAAGCACTCTGGGATGAGCAGTGGACATGGAAACAGAGAAAATAGGAACAGCAATAGGCCATTCAGCACTTTGAGCCTGTTCTCCATTCAATATGATCATGGTTGATCGTCCAACTCAGTACCCCATTCCCGCTTTCTCCCCATACCTTTTGATCCCTTTAGCCCCAAGAAATATATCTAACTCATTCCTGAAACATTCAATGTTTTGGCCTTAACCGCTCTGTGGCAAAAAATTCCAAAGGCTCCATGCTCTCTGGGTGAAGAAGTTTCTCATCTCCATCCTAAAATGGCCTACCCAATATCCTTCGACTCTGACCCCCGGTTCTGGACTCTCCAGTCATCAGGAACTTCCATCCTGTGTTTACTCTGCCTAGCGCTGTTAAGAGTTTTATAGGTCTTTGTAAAATTCCCCTTCATCTTTCTGGACGCTTGTGAATAAAATCTTAACTGATCTAGTCTCTCTTCATACATCAGTCCTGCCATCCCAGGAATCAGTCTGGTAAACCTTTGCTGCACTCCCTCCAAAGCAAGAACATCCTTCCTCAGCAAAAGGAGACCAAAACAGCTCACATTACTCCAGCTGTGGTCTCACCAAGACCTTGTACAGCTCCTGTACTCCAATTCTCTCACTATGAAGGCCAACATATTTTCTTTACCTTTATTTTATTTTATAACCTTTATTTGCTTCACCACCCGCTGCTTCTGAATGTTACCTTCGGTGATTGGTGTACAAGGAAACCCAGGTCTCGATGCACCAACCCCTTTCCCAATCAATCACTAGTCAGAAAATACCTTGCCTTCCTGTTTTTGGTACCAAAGTGGATAACCTTACATTTATCCACATTCTACTTCACTTGCTATGTATTTACACACTCTCTGAACTGGCCTTTGGTTATGAATGTTACTACACAAGGACAAATCTTTGTTTCTTTAAAGAACAAGATAGGAATCCTGACCTGGTCTAGGCCTATGGCCATTACAGTGGGCAGGTAAGGGTCATATTAACTAGACTTTGTGGATACTGGGTACACCACTTAATAGGAAGTACAGGCATCCAAAACGAAAAAGAAAATATATGAATTGACCATTAATTCTTTGGCATTTAAAACAGAAGACAATGGTTTGATTCTGTCTTTGAAAAAAAACATTGCAATAGAACTCTCAATTTGGAACAAACTCTTCGCAATCACAAATTCAGGAATACACCATCAGCTGGCGATTCACAGGCTTTGGGAAAATATGACATTGAACCTGCACAGATAATTCAGCAGGGCTAGTTTTCCAAGTAATTTCTGGGGTAGTCACACAAAATACATTTCATTTGTGGCCATGTATCCACAGATCTATGTTTACCCTTCTGTTGGTCATTGCTATGGGGCAGCTTGACACAGGAATGGGAAAGCAGTTACCGGATGATCCAAGGAAATGTGGATGGATTGTATGTGGTGACAAGGCCTGGACATAGCCAACACACACACACACGCAGTGTGGTGTACTCTCCAGGAACCAATCTCCAACCTCCAAATACTACTTCAGCTATTTGTAACATTATGACTCACTGTGCAGAGATATGCTGGAGCCAGCAATTAATAGGTCTTAACTAGGGAAGGTCTAAAAGCTCTTTGTCACTGGGGAGAGCTGTCCAATAGCAAGTTCATGAGTGTGCCACCCCTTCACAGTGTCAACGCATCAACAGGCCATTCAGCCCATCCAATCCTCCCCAATAGGAACAGGAGGAGGCCATTCATTCCCTGGTTTCATATTTCAATTAGTGCATGCAACTTCAGTCCATTTACCCACCTTGCTATGACATGTTAAACACCTTAACCCATTAAAACAAAACCATCCCAGTTTTGGAAATGTTCAACCAGTCCCCATTCTTGGTAAGGGTTTTGAGGGAGTAGGTTCTAGATTTCCACAGCCTCCGTTTAAGATCCGAAGAAATTAGAACAACAGTAGGCCATTCAGCCCCCTCGAGCCTGCTCCACCATTCAATAGGATCACGGCTGATCCGACATTCCTCGTGTCAATTCTCCTGCCCTTTCCCTGTAACCCTTGATTCCCGACTGATCAAGGATCTATCTCAGCCTTCAATATACAGCTCTCTGTGGCAAGGAGTTCCAAAGACTCAACCATCTGAAAGAAATTCTTCCTCATCACAGTTGTAAAATTGTGTCTCTTTATTCTGACTATGCCCTCTGGTCCTAGACTCTCCCATGAGGGGAACATCCTCTCAGCATTGACCCTGCCAAGCTCCTTCAGAATCCTATATATGTTTCAATGAGATCACCTCTCATTATTCTAAACTCCAGTGAGTTGAGTCCCAAACTGCTTAACCCTTTCTCTTAAGACAATCAATCCCTTGATATCACGGATCATCCTAGTGAACCTTCTCTCACGAAATGACACCTTTCCTTAAATAAAAGGGAACCAAAACTACTCACAGCACGCCTGAAAAAAAACAAAGTTGCTGGAAAAGCTCAGCAGGTCTGACAGCATCGGAGAAGGAAAAAACAGAGTTAACGTTTTGGGTCTGGTGACCCTTCCTCAGAACTCGGACCCGAAACATTAACTCTGTTTTTTCCTTCACAGATGCTGCCAGACCTGCTGAGCTTTTCCAGCAACTTTGTTTTTGTTCCTGATTTACAGCATCTGCAGTACTCCTGATGTGGTCTTGCCAGTGTCTTGTACAGTTGGGGTAAGACTTCCCTACTCTTATATTTCAAGGAGATTGAAATATAAGGGCCAACATTCCATTAGCATTCCTGATTAGAGCATAAGAGCTAGGGGCTGAATTACCCACACCTGGTTCAGCCATTTGAGACATTCATGGTATGATCTCAGGTCAGCCTCAACTTCACCTTCCCGCCAGAATTCTGTGACCCTTCAGCCCATTGCCAATTAAAAAGCGGTCTACCTCTTCCTCAATGTCCCAGTATCCATCACACGCAGGGAAATTCCACAGATTCACAACTCTTGGAGAGAAGTAATTCCTCCTTATCTGTTTTAAATCTGCAACCCCTCGTTCTAGACTGCCCCACATGAGGAATGCTTCCTGACATCGCTCCTCATCAGCTCTACATTTAAAGCATCTGCCTTTTTGTTCAAGACTCCACGGCATGCACAGTTTGAATCATATTTACCCACTATATTCCCATTTCCTTCAAACCATCCTTCCCACACCCACAGAATTGGGTTTATCGGATTCAGTGATTCCCACAGCTACTGCTTGTTTCCCCAAGTATCCTTGAGAAAAGTACTTTTAATCAAGCAGCTCAGACACTATCATATCTGGAGCAGGGACTTGAACCCGAAATCTTCTGGCCCAGACCCTACCACTATGCCTCTGGAGCCCAATCCATTTAGCCTTGATTTATATTTGCTGAACCCATAAGGTGACATAGACATTTTCCAAATCAACCCCATCAGAGGTGTTATTATACACCTCTGGTGTAGGTGGGACTTGAACTCTGGTCTCCTAGTTCAAAAGGTAGGGACACTAACACTGTGCATAAGAGCCCCCAAACCCTTTAATCTTCAGAGATAGCAAGAAATGCCAAAGCTGGAGTCAGAGATAACACAGTGTGGAGCCGGATGAACACAGCAGGCCAGGCAGCAGAGGAGCAGGAAAGCTGATGTTTCGTGTCAGTTCTGAAGAAGGGTTGCAACCCGAAAAGTCAAGTTTCCTACTCCTTTAATCTTGAGTCTGTTTTATGTCCAATCTCCAAATATGGGATGGAGAGTTCATATATGTTCTAATCAAGCTGTTCAGAGAGGATAAGACACGATGCTGCAGCAGTTGGGACTATAACACAAGCCTCCTGGCCCAGAGGGAGGAACACTTCCACCACACTTCAAAAGCTCCAAATCATTGAACTTTGAGTCAATGGCCTCTCATTTTCAACAACTGGAAACAATTCACTTCCATTGACAGAACCCTGCCCTTCTTAATTTAAAATTGTTCTCCCACATTGACCCCTCAATCTGCCTCAGCCAAAAACAAAATGGAAAAATAAAACAATTTTTTTTCCAGAGCCGTGTGTTATCCTTATGTTTCCTTATGTCAGGCAACAGCTGGTGTGTGTGTGCTGGTTCTATAGCATAAAACCCAGTACAATGCTGCAGCTGAGGCCTCTATAGACATTTATCTATGAAAGAAAGGGTCTTTCAGTATTGCTGTAACTGGGATTTGACCCACACTCTGCTCCTTCACTTGCCGATGTTCATCCCCTAGCGGCAGAACCAGTCTCCATTCCACAACCCCAATTTGATTCACAGAAATCAGGAACTGCTCACAGTTTACAACAAGCCTCGGGGCATTAGTAAAGAAAACATGACAGGTTGGGGTGGTCAGGGGAGGGCAAACCGATAGTTCAAGGGAAAGGGCCAAGGGTCAAGAAGTGCTTTTAAAAAAAAGAGAAAGTACGAGGCAGAAGGAAAGAGACACACACACACAGAGAGAGACAGAGACAGAGACAGAGACAGAGACACACACAGTGAGTGAGAGAGAGAGACAGAGAGACAGACAACCTCGGGCTACTGTCTGTGTGGAGTTTGCACATTCTCCGTGTTTGTGTGGGTTTCCTCCGGGTGCTCCGGTTTCCTCCCACAGAGAGAATTGTGCAGGTTAGGGTGGATTGGCCATGCTAAATTGCCCGTAGTGTTCAGGGATGTGTAGATTAGATGGGTTATAAGGGGATGTGTCTGGGTGGGATGCTTTGCGGGTTGGTGTGGACTTGTTGGGTCGAAAGGCCTGTTTCCACACTGTGGAGATTCTAAGATCTAAGAACAATCAACGAACCTTGGAATAGAATAACATTAAAAGGGTTTTGTTTTTCCCTGTAAACCCACACTTTCATCCTCATGTGAGAGAGAGTGTGTTAGGCAGTGATTAGCAGGAAGCAGAACTTTATGGATTCCTTCAGCTTAATTACTGCACTTAAAATCTAAGAAACAAGTCAGAAACAAATTGAGCACTTTCATCTCCCGCTGGTGATTGACAGTCTGGGAGTTGGGAGGCGGTGTTCTTTTTTATTTCGGCTTTGCTGTTCCAGTAGGATCTCATGTAACAACTGCACATATCACCCACAGGTCACACAGGGAGCTCGACTTGACATCGAGAACTATCTGCACTGTCCCACCTCATCCAGTTGATTCATTCGATAGAATGTGCAGCATTAGTGCAGGCCATTCCACCCTGCTAGCCCACATGCATCTCTCAAGTCTCTGTCCACTCTTTCTCCAGCTCACGACTATCAGCATAGCGGAAATAGCTCACTTTGCAGTGCATTCAACGGATGGTCTGAAAGATTGCTAGTTTAGTCCGGTGTTTCAGCAATTTATGCACCTGCTTAAAGTGGTCTAGTGGTAGCATCCCTACCTCAAGACAGGAAGTCCACATTCAAGTCCCACCTCCTCCAGAAATGAGAAATACAACATCTGTGAACAAGTTGACTAGAAAACACCTATCCTTTGATCTTTCTTCCTCATGGACTTAGTCTAGCTCGAGTCAGAAGATCTTGGGGACTCCAGCATAACCCAAGTCTCCTAGTCACCGGTACCAATGAAATGGCAGAAAAAAAAAATTAAAGGGGCAGGAAACACAATAGAACTGGCGTCTTTTTCCTGGAACTCCTTCATTTGAAAAATAAACATTTTGCCGAAATTTTTCCATCTTGCAGATCATATCAAACAACAAGCAAAACACATGCCCCTACAAACCCATATTTGCAAATCTTGTAACACAGGGTCTAACACTGGATGTTTATCCTGCAAATGTTATCCAACTGCAGAATAATCACAGAATCCCAACAGTGTGGAAGCAGGCCATTCAGCCCATTGAGCCCACACCAACCCTCTGAACAGCATCCCACAGACTCACAGCCCCCTTATCCTAACCCTGCATTTCCCATGGCTAACCCACCTAGCCTGTACAGCCATGGACTGTATGGGCAATTTAGCATGACCAATCCACCCTAACCTGCACACCTTTGGACTGTGGGAGGAAACCGGAGCACCCGGAGGAAACCCACACATCAGACTTGCCATGTTACACACTTGCAGGTCTTGGAAGCTACAAAAATTAATATACACGTCCCAGTCCTGGCAGACAGACTGCAAACACTGCAAGTTGAGCTCAGGGAAGGGTAGACATTTAAAAGTTGTATTTTTTTTTCCTTTCAGGCCTAAGGAAAGGTTTAAACAAGCTCTCCTAGTGCTATGGCTACTTAATCTAATTAAAACAATTATTACATTTCAAAGATGTCTGGACAGGTACATGGATAGGAAAAAGTTGAGGAAATTGAGCCAAATGCAGGCAAACAGGACTAGTTCAGTTTAGGAAACCTGGTCAACTTGGATAGGTTGGGCTGAAGGGTCTGTTTCAGTGCTGTATGGCTCTAACAAAGAGCATGTACACCATAATGTGCCTGGTTTAACTCAACAAAACAGGTGACAGCTATTCGCTGACTCATTTCCCAGACTAAATCCCTGACAAATCAGAGTCAGGGCTGATATGCCTGGTTTGAAATCCATAAAAAAAACCTGGCAGTTAACAGTCAATCATCATCAACTGCTGCATTCTCCATGACAATGCCTTTATGGATCAGAGTCCATTTGTCAACCAATCTGTGCTCTCCTCCCATTCAGTATAAATATTGGTTTACACCCTGTTTAGATATTCTTGCAAACTGTCCTAATGTGTGTGTGTATTTTTGAAGCTCTTCATCTTAATGTGTCCTTGCTCAGTAATTCTCAAATACTCTGCTATCAAAGATACTCCTCCTTAATTGATTAGTTATTGGAACTATTTGAAATGGGGTGGAAGAGGTATGTGAGGTGGGTCAGGCTGTGATGAATCCTGTAAGAACCAGTATTGACAACTAATGGCCAATACAACTTTTCCAGGGAATGAAAAGAAACAACAACAACAAAAAAAAAAGTAAATTGATGTAGCACCTCCCAAATCTTTTGTTATTGCAAAGACCATCTCACCCACCGTGTCTATACCAACCGCAATGCCATTCCAAACTATATCCCAACTGCCTGCATGTGTTCCGGATCCTTCTATTCCCTGCATTCCAGACGTCTGGAATCAGGAAGTCTCTGTAGGGTCTTTGCAAATGGTCAGCAGCACCCAGATGTGGAGGGACCATTTGCTGTTTCCCCACAGCCCTTAAAATGTTCTCCCAATCAGGTTTCAAAACCTCTTAATTAGAGCCACTGAACCTGCGTCCATCAGCCTTTTAAATTATACTAACAGAAATGGTGTTATTAAAGTTAAAAAGAAAGTTCCCTTCCTTCTGGTAGCTTTGCCAATTATCTTAAAATGTCTGGTTACAGATCATTTGAAAAAGTTTCTCAAACCCCTCAAATTTAAACACGATTAAATCTTTCCCCAAACCCTCTCTGCTCAAAAGGCGAACAATCCCAACTTCTCTCCACTCTCCCATGGATTTAAAGTCGCTCCAGCAATGATCATCAGTTAAGTACAATAATACATCGTGGCTGGACAAGTCTGTGTGCTGTATCCATGGCTTAAAACAAAGGTTTCTCATCCAAATGGATTACTGGAGTGCTTTCTCTGTCTGTTTTCCAACAACACACTTTACTCCATTAGAAAGCTGTGAGGCCTCCAAGTGCAGTCACATCAGTGCCAACTCCAAAAATGGCTACCTTGGCAACATGACAAAGCCAGCAACCATGGAACAAATACCAACGGTGGTCCAGGCACTCCCCAGAAACCCGAGAATCGCTGTGGATAATAACGGATTACACATTATTGCATTTGACCCCTTTCCTTAGTAATAAAACAAGAAAGGGGAACCAGAGTCCTGATGAAGGGTCCAGACCCGAAATGTCAGCTTTCCCCTGATGCTGCCTGACCTGCTGTGTTCATCCAGATCTACACTGTGTTGACAATGAACCTAAGTCTGCCTAGTAATGCAGGTAACTGAAATTTAGCATAACAATGTTGTTATGGGTGGGGCACCCTCATATAGCAAAGCACACACAGCTGCAGGACAGTGTGCAGTTTTGGTCTCCTTACCTTTGGAAGGAGATTACTGCCAGAGGGAGGACCATGATGTTTGACCAGACTTGACACTAGGACAGCCTGGCTATCCTATGGGGAGTGATTCGAGTTCTGAGGAAGAGTCACCAGACCCGAAACGTAAACCGGTTTCTCTTCACAGATGCTGCCAGACCTGCTGAGTTTTTCCAGCAATTTCTGCTTTTGTTGGAAAACCTGGGCCTGCTTCGAGTTTCAAAAGGATGAGAGGTGCTGAACTCACTGAAAACTTACAAAATATCCAGAAGGGTTAGGCAGGGAGGATGGTTTACCTAGCTGGAGAGTCTAGAACTACAGGGGACAATTTCAGATGAAAGAAAGAAAATGAAATGTTAGGAGCAGCCACTTTGGACAGAGAAGAAATTTCTTCGTAGAATCCCTGTGTGGAAAGAGGCCATTAAGCCCATCAAATTGACTCTGACCCTCCAAAGAGGGTGCCACCCAGACCCACCCCATCCCTGTATTTCCCATGGCTAACCCACCTAGCCTGCACATCTCTGGACACTACAGACAACTTAGCATGGCCAATCTACCCTAACCTGCATGTTTTTGGACTGTGAGGAGTACCTGGAAGAAACCAACACAGACACAGGGAGAACATGCAAACTCCACACAGATTTACACCGTTGGGGGACTTCGAACCCTGGTCCCTAGGAGAGTGAGGCAACAGTGCTAACCACTGTGCCACCCACATTACTCTTGAATGAAGCTTCAAGTTTTAGGCAAGTCTTTCATACTCTAATGACACACCAAAGCACCGACAGATGTCAGTCTGACTTTGTGGTGTGTAACAGAGATTCTGTCTTCTTGTTCAAACCAATGTTGAAAAATAATGAAAAAGGACGAGACTGAATGGCTCAATAGATCTTTCTTCATCTGAATCCATTTGATAATTATAGCGGTCTTCATTTGAAAGATGCAGAACCCTCAAAATGATCCAGTGAGCTGGCATAACTTATACTATTGCAAAATGATGCCAGGATAATGTAAATAAAGCCTTTCCGCTCTCCAATAACTGTAAGGAAATTACAGGAAGCAGGACTCAATCCAGATCCAAGTGGTACACAACGCTTACTGGTCAGCCAGTACCTGAGGGCACCAAACTCTCACTGAAAAGGCCCAGAAAGACAGCGGGTCATGGAAATACAAAGATTACACACTTTAGACAGCAGCTACACCACCTCCCCTCCTAACCACGATTGACCTCAACTTGTGTCCAGCACAACAAAAAGATTCTCACCTCTGAATCCATTATGTGCTTTCATAGACCCAGAAGCCTTCAATACTAACACTGGACATTCAAATCACCAGCACTGACAAAGAGTTTTAAAAAAAAAAGCAGTGTTCCTAAATACCATCACATCAAAACGAATACTCTCTTCCCCCTTTGCACAAGTGTGCCTGACCTCTAGGCACAATACACGGACATCAACTGGTAACCAGGAAGAAAAGCCATCAGTGACATCTCATCTGTACTGGCTGTTACAACTCACTTCAGTAACACACCAGAAACCAAACCTTTTGTTCCTGAAGTCATCACAAAAGTTAAAGATGTTTAAAAAGACAAAGTTCCTTAATTTATCCAATTTTCTGAACAATGTTGATGGAAAGTACCATCCAGTATCTGGACCGAACAAGAAACATTTATTACAAGTAACTAGACTCTAACTACAGGTAAACAGTTTGAAACTGTCTGAATAAAGCACTAATTAAAACACTGACACCTTTTTCAATGACCCCCCCCCCCCCCCTCCCCCAACCTTACACACAGGCAAGGTAAGAACAGGTTGTGGGCAGAAGAGTAAAAGTGAAAAAAAAA
>NC_063340.1:86948520-86956759 GCF_021869965.1 Rhincodon typus
GTGAAAAAAAAAAGAAAGAAAGTTTTGTTGTTGAGATCATCTTCTGTGAGCCAGAACCTTACTTCAGTCATCTTTCGCTGGATGCTTGTGTACATTGCAAAGAGACACAAGGTAGCTGCATTTCATGATGAAAAGTCTGTGCCTTATCTGTTCAAACAAAAAGAAAATCACTGCTTATAACTGTTGCAGGAGCAATAAACTTTTTCCTCCAGTTTACAGAGAGTTTAGACAACAGAGAACAGAGAGGGACTGCTCCCGAGTGAGGGAAGAACTCTTCCTTCTCTCTACGCATGTTCTCAGCTCCAAGCTGTTTCATTACCCAATAACAGATCATACAGTTGTCAGCAGGCAAAAATGTCTCAGGTTACTGATAACTGATCACCAGTCCATACAGCAAATCAACATCAATTTGTACCACTGGAAAGCAACATCAGCTGACATCTTTGTGTCAACAAGAGTTGCATATGTATATCCCCCTTGGCTCTCAATTAATCCTCAAATGGCTGCTTGCTCAAATCGTTGTTCACACAATGCCTGGCAGCTTACTTGTTTTCAAAATATACAGTCACTTTCAAATACTAGTTTTAAAAACACCTCCTTCATTTCATAGAGTCTTGATTCAGAGTCACAGATATACAGCATGGAAACAGACCCCTCAGTCTAACTCATCCATATTGACTAAATATCCGATATAAATCTAGCCCCATTTGCCAGCATTTGGCCCATATTCCTCTAAACCCTTCCTATTCATATACCCATCCAGATGCCTGTTAATGTTGTAATTGTACCAGCATCCACCACTTCCTCTGGCAGCTCATTCCATACACACATCACCATCTGCGTGAAAATGTTGTGCCCCTTTTATATCTTTCCTTTCTCACCTTAAACCTATGCCCTGTAGTTTTGGGCGCTCCACCCCAGGGAAAAGACCTTGTCTATTCACCCTCTCCATGACCCTCATGATTTTACAAACCTCTATAAAAGCTCACCCCCTCAGCCTCCAACACTCCAGGGAAAATAGCCCCAGCCTATTCAGCCTCCCCTGTAGCTCAAACAATCCAACCCCAGCAACATCCTTATAAATCTTTTCTGCACCCTTTCAAGTTTTGCAACATCCTTCCTATAGCAGGGAGACCAGAACTGCACACAATACTCCAAAAGTGGCCTAACCAATGTCTTGTACAGCCACAACATGACCTCCCAACTCCTAGATCAATGCACTGACCAATAAAGGCAAGCGTACCAAACATTAGTCCAGAGTTTTTTTTTTGAGAAGCACAAGGACATTTTTTTTTTTAAACAATGATAACTCACAGTCATGTGGGTTAAACTACAAGTATCAATGCAATTTACAGTCAATGAAACAATCTATGCCTGCTTTAATCTTTTGTTAAAAAGAAGTTCTGTGTGAGACCAAAGGCACAGTAATGGAATAAAGCTTTGCAATTCTTGATGGGCCAAAAGTCCTCTTCTGTATTGTATGATTTTAAGAATTCTAAATTCAGCAATAGTGCTCTTAATCCTGAAGGAAGGCCTTGTAGCAGCTCGCTAATCTCTCAAAAGCACCTCATTCATCCTGACAAATTTAAAGTGGTGAATAAAAACAGCTATTCTACAGATCGTCATAAAAAGGCATTTTATACCTCTCCAAAAAACCTGCTTCATTTGGTAGTTAGCACATGAACTGATATCACACAATAAGACCTGACCGTAACAATAGATAGGACAACTCATGGGAGGAGTCAACTGGTTCTCCACATGTTGACCAGACAGCACACAGTGCTTCAGTATTAACAGCAGGTAGCTGAAGTATTAATGTGAATGTACCCTTAGGCTCAGCATGATGCCCCTCAAGAGATCATCATGTATCTTAGTTGCAATGTAACTAGTTACTAAGTAACATGTAGCAAACAAAGCCTGTTTTACTAAGACTAAGACGGAGACTAGCTTCTGGCCAAGGTTTCATGTGACATCCTTCCCCACATTGTGTCAGTATCTTGGACTAAAACCAGCAAGGAGGATTAGTGAATCTACCCAAGACATCCCAGATAGTCCCAGCAGAAATCAACTCATTAATTCTGGTAGTATTTCTAGTTAGGTGACCATTATTAAAAAAAAATGACAAAGATCATAAGATATAGGAGCAGAAACAGGCCACTCAGTCCATCAAGTCTGTTCTGCCATTCAATGAGATCGTGGCTGATCCGATAACCCCCAACTCCACTTTCCTGCCTTCTCCCCATAACCCCTTCCTGATTAAAAATCTATCGCAGCCTAGAATATTCTTAATGAGACAGCCTCTACCCTGTGCAGTAAAGAATTCCTCAGACTTACTACTGTCTGAGAAGGAATTCCTCCTCATCTCTATCTTAACTGGATAATCCTTAGTCCGAGATGATGCCCTCTGTTCTTAGACTCTCACAACGGAAGCATTGCCACATCTACTCGGTCAGGACCCCTAAGACTCCTGTATTTTTCAATAAAGGTATTCTCCTAACCTCCGATGAGTATAGGCCCAACCTACTCAACCTCTCCTCCTCAGACAATCCCTCCATACCTGCTATTACCCTGGTGAACCTTCTCTGGTCTGCCTCAAGTTCCAGTATATCGCCCCTTAGATAAAGGGACCCAAGACTGTTCACAATATTCCAGCTGTGGTCTGGCCAGTGCCTTGTATAGTTTTAGCGAAAGCTTTCTATTTTTATGGTCCATTCCCTTTGAAAGGAAGAAAGAAAAAAAGACAGGCAGAAAGAAAGACCAACATTTCATTTGCCTTCCCTATGACCTGCAGAACCGGGATCAGAACATTTTATATTCTTTCGATATCAACCCCTCGTACCTGCCCACTCAGTCCTGGCTCCCAGAGCAAGAGCCAGGCCTGGACCTTTATCAAAAATGTATCACATGTGAAATAATCCAGAAGTTAGCTGTAAAACCTGCAAAAGGGCTTGGAAACTGTCATCAGAATAAAAGTTAAATGTTATCCAAACGTCAAGACTAAGCGGCAAATACACTCTGCTTAAAAAAAATAAATGGGAAGGAGAGAGAGAGAGAGAGGGGGAAAAAAAGAAAAAAGAAGGTGCTGACAATTGAACAAATGCAGCAGCAATGTAAATAACTCTATGCGAGACACGTGTACATGGGTTTGTAGCACTGGGGTGGAAAAAAATCTCACTTCCACGTGTAAGCAGAAAATCAGTATTCCCAGGTTGGCTTGACAAGTACATAGAGTAAAAACAAGAACATTCACTCGATTCTGAAGGACTCAGTACACAGTTAAGAACCAGCTTCGACTTTTCGCAACAGATTTCACTGAGAACTGCCGCTCACACTTGGAAATACTCTACACAGCAAATGTTTCTGATGCTGCCACTCCAGATGCCCAGATGGATGCCCTGTTAGCATCACAAAGTTTTCTACCAAACCTTAGACCGACCAGGGCAAGGGAACATTGAGCAGTACAGTACAGGTCCTTCGGCCCACGATGTTGTGCCAACCTATTAACCTAAGATCAATCTACCCTGCATTTTACTATCCTCCATGTGCCTATCCAAGAGTCGCTTAAAAGTCTCTAAAATATCTGACTCCACTTCCACCGCTGGCAGCGCATTCCACATGCCCACCACTCTCTGTGCAAAGATCATACCTCTGACAGCTCCCCTATACCTTCCTCCAATCACCTTAAAATTATGTCCCCTCACAATAGTAGTTTATGCCCTGAGAGAAAGTCTGACTATCCACTCTATCCACGCCTCTCATCATCTTGACAACCTCTATCAAGTCATGTCTCATCCTTCTTTCGCTCCAATGAAAAAAAGCCCTAGCTCCCGCAACCTTTCCTCAAGACCTGCCCTCCAGTCCAGGCAGCATCCTCGTAAATCTCCTCTGCACCCTCTCTAAAGCTTCCACATCCTTCCTATAATGAGGTGACCAGAACTGAACACAATATCCGAAGTGGAGGGCAGAGAGACAGAACAGACAACCCAAAGTCACTGGTTATCAAAAGAGATAGAGTCAGATGAAGCAGGAAGAGCAGCTGCTGTTAGATACATACCGTGTTGTTAATACAAAGGAGAACTATGCTGACTATATATGAATTTCAGAAGGGAGAGATTTTAAAAAAAAGAGAAAGCATACAGGAAAAAAAGAGTGGCACCATACATAAATGTGAATTTAAAGGTTTTTTTAAAATATATAAATACTAAGAATAGTAACAGGAAGCTTGGGAATAACTCGGAATTAAAAAGGATATGTGCACATAGGAGGTAGAGTGTACGGCTGTGGTATTAAATGAGCACCAGAATCACTATTTAATGGATCATCTTCTGTCTTTTCCATCCCGTGCAATGATGCCACCAAATACATTTTCCCTCCCCTCCCAGTATTCCAAAAAAAGGGACAATTCACTCCAAGACTCTGGTTTATTCTTTAATAGTGGCCAGCACCAGTTACCTTCCTATAGCATCTCGCCACACAAGCAGTGGAGACACAACACCGGCCTTTTACCTCCTTCCAAATCACTGTCAAGGCTCCTAATACTCCTTCCAGGTGAAATAATGATTTCTTTTTCCTTTTCATTAATTTACTGTATGCATTGCTCACCTGGTTTTCTTGAATCTTTTGTCTTTTCAATTCCCTACCTACCCTCCAGAATGCCCTTTCTGTGCTTAGCTTTCTAGTGTACAAAGGAAGCTCAATGGAGATTTGAGGATCTGCATATCATCCTTCCACTATGCTCTTCATAGACCTCACATCAATGCAGAATGCCACTACTTTAGATCCTAAACTCTCACGTATCTGCTTTATTTTCTACTTGCTAGCTTTTGTCTTTTCTCTCTTCCGTCAATTCCATTGCTTCAGCTTTCAAATGATAACATAGCTGATTCTCCCCAGTTCTTTCCTTGGAACTGTGAAGTATTTTTGTGAATCTGTACACAGCTCAAGACAAATACTCCAAGAATATCCCATGACACTCCTCACATACTCTTCACTTTTTCATTCCATGCCAGTTTGCAAAGAATCTCTGTCTGTTGGAAAGCAATGCATTCATGTCAACACTTAAACTTGGAAGTGCATTTTACATTGAGTAGTTGCACTTCATTGGCTGTTAAAACACAAAGGTCATGAAGGATTCTATATAAATACAAAAAAGTTATTAATTTTATTTTTTGGTTATCCAGCTGGACAAATATCTGATGTCCATGGGTTACTGATTGGACTCAAGCAGTACATTTTCACAGTAACGCACACAACTTGATTTATATCGCACGTATCCTTCTACTTTCATTCTTAAAAAATATCTGAACTTTAGTTATCCCAGGCTAGTTGCTGGTTAGTTGACTAGCATAGACTTGATGGATCAACGGGCCGCTTTCTGGGCTATGGACCTCTATGACTATGGCCTGGGAAACAGGTTACACCTGTACCATGTCAATGCACTCCCCTCACACTAGCTACATGCCATTAGTTTTGTATTTAGCTTAAGGGGTTTAAGTGTCTGAAGTGGATAAGACCAAAGGGACACAAGGTAAACCATACTTCTGAGAGCAGTCCTTGGCAATACCATGTTACAGAGACAGGTTGGAGCCAACACTATGCAGTTCCAAGCCTGGAAAGCTTAGATAGAAATCCTGGAGGTTGTTGGCCTGAACTTCCTCCATTCTATCAGAATTGAAAGAGCCTCAAGCTAATGGATTTAGAGGAAGAGTAAGATTGTCTCTACAGTTTGAGGAAAGGAATCTCGACAGAATCGGAGGAAGAGTCACTGGACCCAAAACATTAACTGATCTTTTTTCTTCACAGATGCTGCCAGACCTGTTGGGCTTCCAGCAACTTCTGTTTTTGTCACTGAAGTAAAGACTTACAAAAGCAGAGAGGACTGAGTTGCTGTAACACATGGCACTGGGAAACAGGTTGAAACTTTGTTCTGATGTTTGCATTAAGTTCTAGCTGTCTTTTAAGGTAATGTTAGAAATACCAATAAAATTGTGTAATAAGCTTGTGTTCTATTGTTAGAGAACATCTGCAGCTGCATATGAATATGTCTCAGTGTTTAACCAACCATGATAACTAATTGCAAAAAAAATTAAACAGGTCATTATCAGGTCAGATTTCCATCTGGGATCAGACTTATCCAGTTTCACCATTAGCTGGACTAGTTAAATGGGGCTACTGGCATAATTAAATACTTTGTAATGGTCTCTAGGCTGTGGGTCGCTACACATACATTTAAGGTGAAGGGAGAGATACAAAAAGGATCCAGAGGAGCAACTTTTTTTCTTCCCAGGATGGGGAGTCTAGAACAGGCTGCCAGAGGTAGTGGTGGAAGAGAGTACAATTTTGTCATTTAGGAAACATTTAGACAGGTCTGTGGGTGGGAGGTATGGAGGGATACAGACCGAACAAAGGCAAAAGGGACTAGATTAATTATGGAAACTGAGCGGCGTGGACAAGTTGGGCTGAAGGGTCTGTTTCCGTGCTGTAGACCTCTATGCCATATACTCTACAAAGCCACTGGCTCCTTGTACCAAAGGAAGGCTCTTCCATTGGTGCTGTGCAGTAAAACTCTCATTGACATCTACACATCACAAGTAACTCAATAGAGCTCTCTGGTTCAGTGTCTAAGACTTCTCCCTTTACATACTTCACCTAGTCTGGCAGCTTCTTAATCTCTCTTCAATATCAGAGTCACGTCATTACAGTTTACTTTTTCCAGTGGACTACACAATAAGGGTTTCTCATGCAACAACTTTAAGACCACAATGCATTGACTGTAGCATTGTTGAAGGCAAGCCCATCATCTCTTTCCAAAGAGAATCAGAGAAATACTTGAAAGGAAACATTTACAGGGAGAGGTCAGCACAATGGAAATCATGCACAAGGGCTGGCATGGTGGCAAAGGGCTGAACAGCCTCCTAATGTGCTGTAACATTTTACAGTTGCACAGGGGTTTCAGAATCCTGGAAGCAATTTGAGATCGGAACGGTAGCTCTGTCGAGAGCAAGTGCACTTATGGATTATAATTCTTCAACCTCTCAGTGCTGCCATTAGCTGTGGTCTGCAGCTCCATTAAAAAAACACTACATGCTCTCACTCCACTAGATAATTTACTGGACTGTGTAACCACATTCCCAGCAAGGACGCTTCATCCATTTACATTGGGTTTCATTGTGTCACTGAACCTCACTGGAGAAAACACGACCTTCCAGCTGTTGATTGTCTGTCAGCTTGTTTTAAAATTAGATTGACAATTCCCTTCTCAATTATAACATTCGCAGATTACAACGTCAGTGGTAAAGATCTGCTTGATTACGTTTTAAAAAAAAAAAACAAATCATCAACAGGGATAACCGAGTCATCAGCACTTTTTACCACCCAGCACCAAATGTGCAGTTCACAAATGTCTGACCAACAGACCTGCATTTACATATCACCTTTCACAGCCACCAGAAATCCCAATACTTTACAGGCAATGAAGGCCTTTTGAAATGTAGGCATCTGTAATCTAGGAAACATGGTAGCCAATGTGTGCACAGTGAGCTCCCAAAAACAGGAATAAAATAAACCTGTATTTCATGGCTGTTTCTGGGAGCTTGCTCTGGGCAAATTGGTTAATTTAGTGCTACATGACAGCCAGCAACAGCATTTCAAAAAGCGTACGGCACTGGCTATGGTACTTCACCTTAGGGTATCTTGACATTGTGAAAGCTGCTATATAAAGTCAAAGGTTTCAGGGTCTGTGTCACAATTGTGTTACCCCTCCCTGCTAAGCCAGAAGGTCCAGATTCAGGCCAATCTGCCTCCTGACCTGGGTCAGATCAGGTTGATTCATCACCGAGAATATTTCTTCTTTGTACCTACAAGGGTTCACAGCAGTCACAGCTGCAAGCTGTAGTTAGACCTGGTAAGGTAGTATCAGACTCAGTGTCTACACTGCTTCTTTTACAAATAATACCTGCTGGAGTATTGCTTAAAAAAAAGACACTGTCAAAATTACATAATTCTGGGTGTGCACAGAATAATACTGGCAATTGTGGATTGTCAGACAGGCCACAGTGTGCATGGACTGGGAGCACAAAACATAATACACAGAGAGATAGCAAGAACTGCTGATGCTGGAGTCAGAGGCATAATACACAGTCCTGTTCTTCGTAAACTTATATGTTTCAACTCAACTGAGCAGAATAAGTGACACAAAAACAGAAGTTGCTGGAAAAGCTCAGCAGGTCTCGCAGCATCT
>NC_063340.1:86956859-86963117 GCF_021869965.1 Rhincodon typus
TCCTGATTTACAGCATCTGTGGTTCTTTTGGTTTTTATTTCAAATAAGTGACACCCTTCTCTAGTTCATTTCTCAGGGCGATATCTTGACCAAAATAAGTGCCAACCTGCTTTGGTTAAAAATGTAATCAACACGTGGCAGTTAACGGTCAGTCATCATTAACCTGTGTATTCTCCATGGCAAACAGAGTCCATTTGCCAACCAATCCATTCACTCTGTATAAAATCTTGACTTTGGTATTTCTTGTCAATTGCCTTCTTGAGTGTGAGATGCCAATATTGACAAATGGGTCTTTTTCCCAAGCAATGCTGAAGTGCAACACAGACACATGTTACATGTCATAATTAAAAAGAAAATCAGAAGAGTTGTTTGAATTATACTGCACTCAGAATGAAGTAGATAAGGCCATGCATTCCATTGTGCCTGTACTAGCTCTTTGAAAAGAGCTGTCAAAATCATTCTTAATTGATGGTGCACCATAGCAGAAGCACTAATGAAGCATCAAGGTGCTGTGACACTTGAGGAGAGCAGTGTAAACACTATAATGCTGACTGAACCCTGATTTTAATCTTTCAATCATTGGTGGCCCTGCCTTCAGCTGCCTGGGCCCAAAACTCTGGAGTTCTCTTCCTAAATCTCTCAGGTTGTCTGACAGTCAAACCATTAGAACGCTCTGTATTCTTCTTCAACAAACTTTCCCTGATCTCAGCATCTCTTCAATGGGGAAATGCTGTTCCATAATCACCACTGGAAAATACGCAGAGATGTTTTTCTTTCAGAGCATAGGGATCAAACAGAGAATGGTCCTCAGATATAACAGTGTGGAGCTGGAGAAACACAGCAGGCCAGGCAGCATCAGAGGAACACGAAAGCTGATGTTTCGGGTCGGGACCCTTCTTCAGAAAGCTTTCTGAAGAAGGGTCCTGACCCGAAACGTCAGCTTTTTCGTTCTCGAATGCTGCCTGGCCTACTGTGTTCCTCCAGCTCCACACTTATTGCTGACTCCAGCATCGGCAGTTCTTACTCTCTCGGACAGAATGATCCTCATCCTGGCCACCAAATTCACCTTTAAACAAACCACTGGCTCATTAGACATGAGTGTTGTTGTCGAAGTACAGAGCCCATGAAAAGTGAAGTTGGGGCAGAAGCAGGGACAGAACAGACATGGTGCCATAAAAACAAACAAAAATCAGTACAAATTAAATATGGCAGCACGTTTGCACTTGCCAATCGCTGCGATAGAAAAGCTGGGAGGACACATTCTCAGGGAAAGAGGCAGCAACTACCTAAGAGGGTAAAAAGGTGGGATAAGCTCACAATGCGAGGGAGCAAGGTGATGGAAAACTCTGTGCAATTGCAATCCGGATGTGGGCATCAAAATGGGGTGTTCCCTTTCAAGCAAACCAAAAAGAGAATGCAGAGTTGGTTTGGTTGTAACAGTGTGGTTTTGGGCGGGAGAGAAACAGACGGTAACTTTAAAACTACCTGTGAGGCCTTCACATTTTAACTCTCAGCAGATGAAACTGCTGTAGCTATGCCTGTGCATGGTGTAACAATGGACTGTTCTGTATTAAGGTTCCTTCAGGATCATGCACAGGATTTATTAGTCCATTGAGCTACTGGGGATGGAGTGCTGGGCTTAGGTGGGGCATGCGAAGAGAATCAGTGTTTCAATGTCGTGTCAAACTTAATTTATCACATCAAATTCAAATTCAGTCTTCTCCCACACACCCTTATCTACCTCAACCAGTAAATATACCTGTAACCACGAGCATCTCAAACAGTCACACAGAAACAAAAAAAAACAAACAGCTTTCACCAAGACACACCCCAAGTTTTGAATAGGAAGAATCTAGCATGCTATTCACAGATTTTGAAAAAAAAGCAAACAAAGTGGCCAACATAGTGCAAAAGAGTTTCAGAGATAGTAGGAACTGCAGAAGCTGGAGAATCTGAGGTAACAAGGTGCAGAGCTGGATGAACACAGCAGGCCAAGCAGCATCAGAGGAGCAGGAAAGCTGACGTTTCGGGCCTAGACCCTTAGTGCAAATTCTGTTTTGGAGACCAGAGATTTCAGCTCCATGCCTACTGTGACTACATCTCAGAGCTGGGTATTTGAAGACTGTACCTCACCTCCTGACTCCCCAAGGCATGTCCACTATCTACAAGGCACAAGTCAGGAGTGTGATGGAATACTCCCCACTTGCCTGGATGGGTGCAGCTCCAACAACACTCAAGAAGCTTGACAGCATCCAGGACAAAAGCAGCCTGGTCAATTGGCACTACACCCACAAACATCCCACTCCCTCCACCATTGAAACTCAGTCACAGCAGTGCGTACCATCTCGAAGTTGCACTGCAGCAACTCACCATGGCTCCTCAGACATTGCTGAATAATATAATTGCACATAATTTAGATACTTGAGGACATATACTTGTAGTATTGTCCCTTTGAGCACTGACACAAGATGCTGCAGTTAACAATTGCGAACCAATCTGGAAATGTAAAAAGCAGCAATTTTGGCCCCGGGGTGCCTTTCTCCTGGAATATCTCCACTCCCAGAAAATTGGAACTACACAGAATTTGGGCATGGCACCATTTTGAAAAAGAAATGTACCTGGAGAGAGGTAATGAGATGAAATTCACGTGAAAGTGGAATTTGGGAAGGACTGATTCTGACTGAAGAAAAAAAAAATCAGAGCTGACACTCCACCATAGTACAGAGGGATCTCAGCGTTATGTTTCAGAGGAGATGTTAACCCAAGTTCTCATCTGCCTTCTCAGGTAGATGAAAGATCATAAGACACAGAAGCAGAAACAGGTCATTCAGCCTATTGCATGGCTGAACAGACTCAATGAGATGACAACAGATCTTATAATCCTCTACTCCACTTTCCTGCCTTTGCCCCATAACCCTTAATTCCGTTAAGGATTAAAAATCTGTCTAACTCAGCTTTGAACATACTTAAATCAAACAGCCTTGACAGCCCTCTGTGGTAAAGAATTCCACAGATTTAATACCCTCAGAAGAAATTCTTCCGCATCTCAGTCTTAAATATGTAACCCTTTACTGTGAGATTATGCTCTCTCGTCCTGGATCCTCCAAACAGTTTTTCTGCATCTAATCTGTCAAGTTCCCCAAGGATCTTGTATGTTTTAATAAGGTCACGTCTCATGCTTCTAAATTCCAATGAATAGCGGCCCATCCTTCTCAACACTTGAGCAGAGGCAATGGTCTAATGGTATTATTGCTAGACTATTAATCCAGAAATTCAGCTAATGTTCTGGGGACCCAGGTTCAAATCTTGTCAGAGCAGATGGTGGAATTTGAATTTAACAGCCATCTGAGGTAGCGAATCCAGATAACCATGAAACCATTGTTAATGAGCAGGAAAAACCAGTCTGTTTCACTTCCAGCAAGGAAATCTGCCACCCTCACCAGTCTGATCTGATTTACGTGACTTACACAGCTACAGGGAGGACTGTCAACCACCCTCTGAAATGGTCTAGCAAGCCACTCAGTTGTCTCAATCAATCAAGAAATGCCCTCCCTAACAATATCGTGGATTTACAACAGCACGTGGCCTGCAACAGCTCAAGGAAGCAGCTCATCATCTCCCTCTCAAGGAGAGATGGGTAATAAATGCTAGCTGGCCAGGAATCCCCATGTCCCACAAGAGAATTAAAAAAACAACCTCTCCTCATTAGACAGTCCCTGTATATCTGCTGTCAGCCTAGCGAGCTTTCTCTGAATTGCCTGCAATACCAGCATATGTTTCCATGGAAAAGTAGCCAAGAACTGTTCGCAGTATTCTAGGTGTGGTCTGTCTACTGCCTTGTATAGTTTTAGCGAAACTTTTATACCTCATTCCCTTTGAGATAAACATCAACGTTCCAGTCACCTTCCCTATTACCTGCTGAACTTGGATGTTGACTTTTTGTGATTCATGCACAAGGACTCCCAAATCCCTCTGTTCTGAGGTTTTCTGAAATGTCACTATTTCAATAAACATAGATTTTCCTGCTCCTCAGACGCTGTCTGACCTGCTGCGCTTTTCCAGCTTCACATCTATTGACTCTGGCTTCCAGCATCTGCAGTCTTTACTGTTTCCAGCTCAAAAGATCCTGCCTTGAAGAACACAGCATACTGTTCTCCAGTGTCCTGGCCAATATATACCTGACAAACCAGCACAGAAGTAAAACAGATCATCAGGTCACTATTGCAGAGTTGCCCACATTCATAAACATGGGCAGAATATGAATGCTAGTCTGTGGTCACAACACAGACAGAGCTGAAACAGAGAAGCCAAGTAAGTGGCATCAGCTGTATAACATTGGACAGACATCAACTGGCACTTATATCAAGGTTTGGGGGTCAGGAAAGCCGACGTTTTGGATCGGGGCCCTTCTGAAAAAACGTCAGCTTCCCTGCTCCTCTGATGCTGTCTGGCCTGCTGTGTTCCTCCAGCTCCACACCTTGTTATCTCAGACTCCAGCATCGGCAGTTCTTACTATCTCTGGGGTCAGGTTGGTTTGGCAATGGGGACAGGTCTAGGTGGAAGCATTCATATTGAACTCCCAAAGTACGCCCACCAGAGGAGAAATCAAGACCAGCTTTGATAGAAACTGCGGCTGGCCTCTCCTCAATGTTTAGCAAAATGCAAAAAGGAAAAGTCAGACCAAGTTGATGCTTAGTTAAACCTAACTTATTTTCAGATTTCTTCACGAGATGAGCATTGTTGGCTAGGCTGCCATTTATTGCCCATCCCTAAATCACACTGGAGGAGGTGGCTGTGAACAGTCGACATGGAATCGCTGAACATTGGAGCAATGAAGTTTTCATTAACGGGAACCTGTGGGACCAGGAGCATGCTGGTTGATTAAACATTCCGGATACCACAGTAAATCCTGACCAAACAAAGCTTTGAGACATCAATATAGATTCATACAACACAGAAACAGGCCCTTCGGTCCAACCAGTCCATGCCAACCATAATCCCAAACTAAACTAGTCCCACCTGCCTGCGCTTGGCTCATATCCCTCCAAACATTTCCTATTCATGTACTTAGCATCCCTCAAAAAATTCTATGTAAAAACATCAACACACTAACCCTAACCCTCCTAAAATCAATGTAAACACACACAGTTAAGTAATAGAAACATAATGCAGGGGGTATACACATCACTGTTATACAGTATTTACAGCATAAATACGGTATTTGAGGTAAATAATTTTTGCTGGTGCATCAAGAGTCCCAGTTGATAAAGGTGCTGGTAGAAACAAAACACTTGTTCTCTCAGGTACTGATAGCCATGGGTTTGGAAGATGTATAAAATTATGAGGGGCATAGATAGGGTAGAACATTTCCCCTGGACAAAAAGATCAATGATCCAGGGGGCATAGAATGAAGGCGAGAGGCAGGAGGTTTAGAGGGGATGTGAGGAAAATCCTTTTCATCCAGAGAGTGGTTGGAAAATAGTACACACTTTCTGTGAGGGGAGTAGAGCCAGAAACCCTCATTACACTATAGTATTTACAGGTGCCCCTATGATACCAAAGCATACAAGGCAATGGGTCAAGTTCTGGAAAATGGGATTAGAATAGTTAGGTGGTCAGTTTCGACCAGTACAGACACAATTAAGGGTTTTTCTGTGCAGTAGATGTCTAGGACTATGACTCTAAGAAGTGCTGGCAAATGTAGATTAATTTAAAATGGAGCAACTTTATATTTCAAAAAAATATGGAAAAGTCCAAACTGACAAGAACCAACTCCTTCTGGTCCAATATCTGCAGCACAGTCCCCTCAGTAACTCGGAGCTGAACTTATTGCGGTCAAACCAACAGCAAGTCCGTCTGCTTCTGCATACAGACTGGAGGAACATCTTGAACTAAAACCATTTCTTTGTTTTAAATCTGCTCATTGTTCAGAGAATAGTTAAGAGTTGACCACATTGCTGTAGGTCTGGAGTTACACATAGGCCAGACCAGGCAAAAGAAGGCAAATTTGAAGGAGCGAAGTGAACTCGATGGGTTTTTTCAACAATCAACAAAGATTGGTCACCATTACTGAGACTAGCTTTATGACCCTGATTTATTTATTGAATTCAAAGTCCTGCATCAGGAATTCCCTCAATCCCATCATCAGATTTGAACCCACATCCCCAGAACATTAAGACAACAAGGTGTAGAGCTGGATGAACACAGCAGGCCAAGCAGCATCAGAGGAGCAGGAAGGCTGACGTTTCGGGCCTAGAC
>NC_063340.1:86963517-86983325 GCF_021869965.1 Rhincodon typus
CCCTTCCTGCTCCTCTGATGCTGCTTGGCCCGCTGTGTTCATCCAGCTCTACACCTTGTTATCTCAGATCCTCCAGCATCTGCAGTTCCTACTATCTCTCCCCAGAACATTAAACTGGGCCTCTGGATTACTAGTCCAATCACATTGCCACTGTGGCACCATCTCCCCAGAGAAGGTTAATTTTTGGATTAAATAGCAAGGCACTCACCACATCACAGACCTGTCGAATCATTACAGAACAGAAGGAGGAGGCTATTTGGCCCAGTGTTTTTGTGCCAGCTCTCTGCAAGAGAGAGTTACATACGGTCACATTCTGATTCCTTCCTTGGAGCCTGGTTACATTTTCCTTTCCAGATGACAATCCAATTCACTCTTGAAAGCCAGTGATCGAATCTGCCTCTACCACACTCAGGAAATGCATTGAGATCCTAATCACCGACTCTATTAAATACATGACCATTGATACTTTTGATAAATCTGTCCCCTCGGATCCATGTACCGGTGGGCAAAAAAAAAAATTGTCTCCATCCACTCTGCCCACAGCCATCATGAAAATCTCCTTTCAACCTTCTCTTCTCCAATAAAACCATCCTTCCTATCTCATTTACCAAAATCTTATACGCAACTGAAGTTCCTCATAATAAGACCATGAGAAATAGGAACAGGGAATAGGCCATTTGGCCCCTCAAGGCTGCTCCGCCATTCAATAGGATCATGGCTGATCCAACACTCCTTGTGTCCATTGACCTGACTTTTCCCTGTAATCCTCGATTACCCTTCATCCCTCAAGTCATTCTCATGAATCTTTTTCTGCACACTCTCGAAGGATTCACTTCATTCCTAAAGTGCAATGTCCAGAACAGAGTACGATTTTTCAAGTGAGGGTGAAACAGGGATTTACACAGGTTTATCATAGCCTTCTTGCTCAAGACATATGGCATATTTGTCTTCATCGGTCAGGGCAATGAGTATAAAAGGTTGTGAAGTCATTGTTGCTACATAAAACTTTGGTTAGGCCGTATCTGGATTACCGTGTGCAGTTCTGCCACCATACTATAAAAAGGAGAATATGGAAGCTTTGGAGACGGTGCAAAAGAGTCATAGAGCCGTCTAGCACGGAAACAGACCCTTCGGTCCAACTTGTCCATGTCGACCAGCTATCCTAAATAAATCCAGTCCCATTTGCCAGCATTTGGCCCATATCCCTCCCAACCCTTCCTATTCATTTACCCATCCAGATGCCTTTTTAATGTTGTAATTGTACTGGCCTCCAACACTTTCTCCGACAGCTCATTCTATACACGTAACACTCTCTGCGTGAAAAAGTTGCCCCTTAGGTTCCTTTTATATCTTTCCCCTCTCACCTTCAACCTATGCCCTCTAGTTTGGGACTTCCCCCACTCCAGGGAAAAGAGCTTGCCTATTCATCCTATCCATGCCCCTCATGATTGTATAAACCTCTAGAAAAGTCACCCCTCAGCCTCCGATGCTCCAGGGAAAATAGCCCCAGCCTATCCAGCCTCTCCTTGTAGCTCAAACCCTCCAATCCTGGCAACACCCTCGTGAATCTTTTTTGAACCCTTTCTATTTTCACAACATCCTTCCTTTAGCTAGGAGACCAGAATTGCACACAATACTCCAAAAGTAGCCCAACCAACGTCCTGTACAGCTGCAACATGACCTCCCAACTCCTATACTCAATGTACTGACCAATAAAGGCAAGCGTACCAAATGCCTTCTTCTCTATCCTATCTACCTGCAACTCTACTTTCAAGGATCTATGAACATGCGCTCCCAAGTTCTCTTTGTTCAGCAACACTCTCCAGGACCTTCCCATTAAGTGTATAGGTCCTGCCTTTATTTGCCTTTCCAAAATGGAGCACCTTATATTTATCTAAACTAAACTCCAGAGGTTTAACAAACTTGGATTATTTTTGCTAGAGCTTCGGAGGCTGAGGGGAGACCTGATAGAAGTCTATAAAATTATGAGGGACGTGGACAAAGTGGATAGTCGACATCTTTTCCCCAAGGGTGGGAGTGTCAAATACTAAAGGGGCATTGGTTTAAGGTGAGAGGGGAAAAGTTCAAAGAAGAAGTGCAAGGCAAGTGTTTTTTTTGTGGTCAGTGCCTGGAACATGCTCCTAGGGGAGGTGTTAGAAGTAGATATAACAGCATTGTTTAAAAGGCACTGAGCAGGCAGGGAATGAGAGATATGGGCCATGTGCAGGCAGATAGGATTAGTTTAGAATGGTATCGTGATTGGTACAGACATGGTGGGCCGGAGGGCCTGTTCCTGTGCTAAACTAGACTGTGTTCTATGTTGCGCACTCAATGTCCCCATGTATTAATTCCTGAAACTGGTGTGCTTTTGCTAAAAAAAAAATTAATTGAGCATTGCTAGCTGGTCCATCATTTATTGTCTGGGAGAAGACAGTGATGAGCCACCTTCCTAAAATGCTATGAAATAGGGACACAAGAATATTGTTAGGGTGGGTGTTCCAGGAGTTTGATCCTGTGATGCTAAAGGAGTGGTAATATAGTTTCCGCTTGGAATGCACACAGTGCAGCAACTGTTGAGTAAAAATACCTTATAGGCCATCAACACAGCTAAGGATACTCAACAGGATAACAAAGTTGTGCTGCAGTCTCCTTCCTCCCCATCCTTTGGGGAGATTTTACTCTGAGGTAACAACAGGTCAGTCGAGAGGAATCTGGAATCGACTGAAGGCAGGCAGCCGAGACCACCTTCACTAAAAACTGTACAACTTGACTTGTTCTCCACAATCAGACAACACTATTTATTTTTAAAAGGTTATTTCACGAACATTGGGCCCGTGGCACTCAAAAAAAAAGGGTGAACAGTTCAGTTATGCAGAACATGGCAATCAATATTAAAACTTTGCATGCCCTTCTATAGCCCTCACATTAGAGTGTGGGCAGGGAATGTTAACAAGGTATTAATCTGCAGGGGAATCTGTCTGTATATACATATATAAACAAGAGCACTGCATCACTTAGAAAGCATGTTGTTTGCATTTAATAACCTCTTATAGACATGACTAGATTGGCTGCACATTTGCCTTGGGTAAAAAAAAACAGTAGGAGTAAAGGGAAGCACTTAACTGGCCATCAAGATCACATGGAGTTAGGGATAAATTTATTAGCCAAGATAAAGGATTGGCCAACCAACAGGAAGTTGATGGTCTGGATGAATGGGTCTTTTTCTCGTTGGCACTAAATGGGGTGCCATGGAGTTCGGTCCCCAGACCCCAATTATTTACAAATCTGTATTTTGGACTTGGATGCAGGGATTGAAATGGACCAGAGCTTAAATTTGCAGATGACACGATATCAGGTGGGACAGCAAGTTGCAAAAGTGAAATAAGAAATTTACGAATGGATATGGGTAGGTTGGGCGAATGGGCCAAGTTTAATATGGATAAATGTGAGGTTATCCATTTTGGTCACAGGCAACCTATTATCTAAATGGAGTGAAACTTCAGACCGTTTCAGTGCAGAGGGATCTGGGTGTCATCATGCAAGAATCACAGAAAAGTACAACAGGTAATAATGAAGGCAAATAGAATTTTGGCATTTATTGCTAAAGTAATAGAGTCTAAGTATAGGGAAGTGTTGCTGCAATTGTACAAGGCATTAGACAGACCATATGTGGAATACTACATAGTTTTGGTCCCCTTACTTGAGTAGGGACGTAGTTGTATTGGAGGCATTTCAGAGCAGCTTCACAAATTGATCCCAAAGGAAAGAGATTGAACAAGTTAGGTTGATTCTGTCTGGTGTTGAGAAGAATGAAAGGAGATCTAAGTGAGATATAGAAGATGCTAAAGGGGATTGATAAAGTAAACTTATAGCAGATGCTTCCTCATGTGGGGCAATCTAGAACAACAGATCATAGTTTCAGGATGAGGGGTAGCAGATTTAAAACAGAGATGAGGAAAAGTTACTTCTCGCAAAGGGTCTGGGTGGAATTCACTCCCCAGACTATGGTGGATACTGGAACATTGAGTAAATTCAAGGAGATAAACAGAATTTTAATTAGCAGTGGGTTGCAGGGTTATGGGGACCACGCAGGAAAGTGGAGTTGAGGCCAAAATGAGATCAGCCATGATCCTATTAAATGGCAGAGCAGGCTTGAGGGGCTGAATGGCCTACTCCTGCTCCCAGGTCTTATGGGTGAATGGAACTTGGTGTCAGGCAGCAGATTTTTGGAAGAGCTCAGGAGGGTGGGGAGGCTGACCAGAGGCATGGTAGTATAACTGAGACTGGAGGGTGGGTCAGCTTGGACAAGAGCTTCAACAGCAGTAGGGGTGAGATGGTGGGCACTCGCGATGTGGAAAACATGAGAAACTCATGCTCAGGGCCAATGGTGCAAGCATTGGTCGATCCTCTAGCAATGACACAGGAGATCAACCGAATACACAGATTATGACCCAGGCAAAAGACAATAGCTTTGTTCATCCCCATATTTAATTGGCAAATTTACTGCTTGTTTAGTACTGAATGCGAGAGACACTAAGGAGAGAAAATAGGAGCTGCAGTGGGTCATTTGATTTGATTTTTTGGGATAATGGTGGCATAATGCTAATGTCACTAAATTAAAGGCCCAATTTAATGCCCTGCGATATGTCTGCAATTCCCACCAAGGCAGCTAGTGGAATTTAAATTCGATTTATGAAAGGTAATCTCACTAATGGCAATCTTGACAACTCATCTGTTTCACTAATGTCCTTTGAAGGGAAGGAAATCTTCCATCATTACCCTGTCTGGCCTTCACATGACTGCACAGCAACATGCTTTATTCATAACTGTCCTCAGACATGGCCAAGGCAGCCACTGGGTTAAGAGCCAACTTGGCTCCCAAATGCTGGCCTTGACAGTGATGCCCATATTTGATGAAAGAATGAAGTAAATTAAAGTTGAAGCTGTTCCACTATTGAGAAAGATCACACTTAATCTCATAACTCAATTGTACCTTTCCGCAATGTTGCCACACATTCATTCACATACTGTAAATAACACCACTTAGTAATAAATATTACACAGCCCATCAAATCATTCACAGTGCAGGGGTCAAATGAAGCAGTGATAAACCCATTATTAATTTAAAATCTGTCTCTTCCTCCAAATTTATTCAAAATCCCAGCACTGTGGGTGAGTGAATTCCACAGATTCACAACCTTTTGAGAGCAATAATTTCTCATCTGTTTTAAATCTGCTATCTCTTATCCTAAAATCATGACCTCTCATTCTAGATTGTCTCCATGAGGTTACATCTTCTCCATGTCTACTTTGTCCATCCCCTTTAGCATTTCATATACCTCAATTAGATCTCCTCTCATTCTTCTAAACTTGAGAGAACGCAAGCCTAAACTTTCTCTTCATAAAGACAAACCCCTCATCTCTAGAATCAATCTAGTGAACCTCTTCTGAGCTGCCTCCAGTACAAAATCCCTCAAGTAGGGGACTCAAAACTATACATAATACTCCAGGCACAGTCTCACTAATACCTTGTACAGTTTTACTTTCAGCACTCTCCCATGCTCACTGAGCTGCACTACCCTCTAGGACAGCAACACCTTAATGTTAAAACTCTCATCCTTTAATTCAAAGCCATCCCTCAGGTCGTCTCTCCTTACTTCTAATCTCCTGCAGCTCTACAATGCTCCGAGACATCTGCCTGCCACCTAAGCCAATCATTTGCACTCCTTCCCAACAGCTGCCTAGACCATACCCCCAGGAATTCCCTTCCTAAAAGTCTCTGGCTCAGTCCTCCTTTAAGACACACCTTGAAAGCTACCAAGCTTTTGGTAACCTGGCCCAGTTTCTTTATCAGTGGTTTACTACTTGATAACACTCCTGGTAAGTATTTTGAGGATGTCTCAGTGCACAAGGGCACCTCAAACCATAAAATTTGCCTTTGATAATGTCATACATTCATAAATATACCCACAAATGTGCTTATATGCACATATGTGCAATATGCACAGATATATATATGACCTCATGTCAGGTGTGCACACACAAACGTGCACACATTGTATTTATACACAATATCTTTAGACATACTCTGAGCACTGCAACATGCCCCATCCTGACACATTATGAAGAATGTCCAGCTGTGAGAGAGGTTGGTTATATCCCCAGCATGAGTCAGCACCTTCAAATACGCCTCAGGCTGGGGCGGCTAAGAGATGGAGGGAGTGCTCATGGGGGTAGGCAATGCATTTGCTAACCCAGCCCTTTGAGAAGGACGCATAGTGACACTTTTTTATGAGTTAAAAAAAACTTAAGGCAGCTGAAACACAATGTATAAGCAAGCTGTTTCAGGCTCCCTAGTGCTACAGGCAATTGTTTAGAAAGGGGTCTGGCACATTCGTTTTTAAAAAAAGCAGGTGCAGGCATAAAATGTTTTCTCTCATGCTTCTAAGTGAACTGTTGAGTACACTGTTTGCTGCGTACCACCACTCCCTCCCTCAAAACCCCACCCTCCTAGGAAGCGCATACACCGACAGGAACCCAATCCTGACACAAGGTTAAACCATCTTCTGCACATTCGATATATATCAGGGAAAGCGGAGGGGCGGGTGACGGCTGAGGAGGAAAATGATAGAGCAAAGCTCCCCACCGCTTTACAGTGCATGCACGAAAACAAAACTAAAAGCCAACGACAGTTCTGCCTTCTGATTCTGAACTTGCTGACGACCCTCCTCTTGCCTCTAATTATAGATCTCCTCCGCTGCACCAGCTCCTCAGCAACTGTACATCCACCATCGCCTCGTTTTTGCTTTAAAATTATACAAAAAAAAGTACCTGTTCCTGAAACAGGAAGACCGGGTGGGAAGGGAAAAGTCAGCCAATTGCACTGCTGCTCAGGGTTGGTGTGTGAAATCGACTGACTGGCACAGCGCATATATATCTTTTTTTCTTTTAAAAATAGCAATTTAAACTCCAGAGAATTCCCTGCAACTTTAAACTCGTGAAGCATTGATTAATCAGAAATAAAATTAACAGTCTGATTAGGAGGCCTCCTTGCTATGAATTGCACAGTAAGCTGAACTGACCCAAAGAAACACACACACACATGTAATTTGCCTACCTGACAACGCGTACTCCTGGTATCATACAATTGATGAATTCTCCCTGAGGTACCTGGGCACCTTTCATCCCAGTTCATATACAGTGCACGTACCCACTCCGACAAATACAACCCGTGCTACATAAAACTATTTTTTTTTCCCCCACTGTCACTCTTGAGAACAGATCGTTATATTTCTTACATCATTAAGTTGGAAAGTACCACTGTCATTCCATTGGCTCCCTCTTGGAAATAGGGATGTCAATCAGGCTACTTCGCGTTGCATTGGTTGAGTCCAGCATGCAGACATGGAAGTGTGTGGATCTCAGCTGGCTCCCTGCAGAAAAAAAAGGTGTTTTTTTCTCTCTCTCTCTCTCTCTCTCTCTGAAGCAGGAAGAGAGGAGGCCGTCAAAGCGTTTCCTGTTGTGCAGCTCAGACAACTGAGAACGTCACAGCTTTCAAAATCCGTCAGGGGTGTCAGCAGATACGGGGCAAAGTTCAGTCATTTCCACCAGAAAGGAGAGAAGGCACCGAGGGAATGAGAATAAGCGAGAGACAGGCTGAAACAGAAACGACAGTGACTTGGGAAGGTGGGGAGAGAGAGGGAGAAACAGACGAGAGGCTTGAGGACAGTCAAATAGAGAAACAGAGGCAGAGAGTGAGGCAGTAGCTGCGGTAGCATTAAACTAAGTCATTATCAGTTCCAGCTTATATTCATAAATGTGCATATGACTGAGGGGGACAAGAGGCTAACACAATCGGTCCAGGTTCTTTCTTTTTAAATAATGGTATTTCTCTGATCAATTTTGTTCTAGATTTTTGTCTGCCATTCAAATTGATTGCAAAACGAAAATTGCAATAAATCAAACCAAGTCCAAAGGAATAAAAACGTTTTTTTTTAAAGAAAACAGAGAAGTAAACAGACTTTTAAAAGATTAAAATTCATACTTAAAATGCGGATTGTCCTAATGGAAATGTCATCCACAGCCGTGGCTGGGAATTCTGAATGCAGAAATGAAGGCACATGTGTCAATAAGGCAGAGAGCGCATGTGATCACAGCGAGGCACCCAGGCACAGTCTATTGGAACTAAGCAATACAGAAATATTAACACATCAACTGCAACCTGTTTCTTGTGACATTTGTGAAAATGAAGTGTCCTACTTGCGTGCACCAGCAATTTTCAATTTGGCATTAAATTTTAAAACAAAATTCCTCCAATTCAGTGAAATATTTAGGCAATAGACTTTGTTTTGGCACAGGACAACAATAAGGTGATGGAAGGGACTATAGCCAGGGTGGAGAATTCTGATATTTCCGTTTCTATCAATACACCCTCATTCACCTTGAGCTGAACTTCCCAGCCCAAGTCCAAGGACACTCCCCCATAATGTCACCCGTCTCCGTTAGCTGATAACCTCCTGTCAAATTTCCTGCTTCCCTTCCTAGTCCTAAGCAACTCTCTTTCGAAATGTGTTTCCTCTGTTGTTTAACCCTCTTCACTACACAACAACGGCAGCTCACCACAATCTTCTCAAGGGCAATTAAGAAGTGCCCTCCACATCTCATGAATGAATAAAAAGACAACCATTAAATTAGCTTAGATGGCTATAACGGTCAGCACAGATATAGTTGGCCGAAGGGCCTATTCCTGTGCTGTACTGTTCTATTTAAGTATCTATGTACCCACCTAACCCTATAACTAGACCTTTCATTGGCTATGAATTATATGAGGACTTCCCAAGGTCATATTGAGTTTGAAGATAATTTCTTTCTTTCTCTATTTTAAAAATGTGCAACATGCACAGATCTTTAACAAAAGCAGAAATTGCTGCAAAAACTCAGCAGGAAAAACACAGTTAATGTTTCGGATCCAGTGATCAATGTTTTAATTCATTTGGACTTGATTTGACTTATTGCAATCTTCAGAAAGGGTCACTGGACCCAAAACATTAACTCTGCTTTCTCTCCACAAATGTTGCGAGACCCTGCTGAGTTTTTCCATCAATTTCAGTTTTTGTTTCTGATTTCCTGTATCCTCAATACTTGAGTTTTTATGCCCTGATCTGTCTTCGCACCCCCCCCAACAATCTTTGAATCTGATCTTCCAAAGTCTTTTTCCAAAGTAAAAAAAAAGTTCAACTTCCGCAAACGTTCCTCATAACTCAGATTCTAAATGTAAGGAATTACCTTCAACATTTACCTCTCGACCCTACAGGAGGGCGATAATATTCTTCCTACCAATCTGATAGTCTAGCATCATCATTCATCATCGGCGGTCCCTCGCAGACAAGGATGACTCTCTTCCACTCTCAGGATGGGTCTGTAGGTGGCTGTACAGACCAAAGCAGCTACCGCAGGCTCTGTTACATCTGGGGCGGAAGGTGGTCGTGGGAAGGGATGGGTGAGGCATTGGTGTAGCAGCGCACACCTTACGGCTGTTTGCACCTGGCTTCCGCCTTTTCCCGACAGCAAGTCTCCAGGTGCTCGACGCCTTCCCGGATGCTCCTCCTCCACTTTGGATGGTCTTGGGCCAGTGACTCCCAGGTGTCTGTGGGAATGCTGCACTTCACCAGTGAGGCCGTGAGGGTCCAGAGTGACACCTTATACAGCACAGTTTGTCTGCACTTGTTTAAATTCAAAGCAAATTTTATGTTTCCCAAAAGCTTGGCCCATACATTCTGTGAGTCATTGTGATTGTGAAGGAATATTCACTGATGTTAGTCTAAATATAGTAGATTCTGATCTGAAGATCTGCAGGATTTTTCATCACCAGCACATTAAAGCAACCACAGAGCACACATACAGCACCTAGCTTCAGGTGAAGTAAAGCTCACCTCTCATAATATTACTTACCCATCTGCACTCGGATTGATAAAACTCCCAGAGAGAAAACTCCCAGCAGAAATAATGCTAGAAACATTCACTGTACCAGGCAACACATCCAGAAAGGGCATGCAGACATTTCAGACAGAGACCCTTCATTAGAATCGACTGAAGTCACAGACAAACAGCACTTAAGGGAAAAAAAATCTGAGCAAGGATCAATGACCTGGAACGTTAACTTTGTTTCTGTCTCCACAGATGCTTCCTGGCCTGTTGAGTATTTCCATCATTTTCTGTTTTTATAACAGAACCAGGGGAATGGAGTTGGAACGAAAACATACGCATGCACACACAAGCATGTAAGTGTGAAATGGAATAAAACAGACTGTAAAACGCTTGACTGGAGCAGAGGAAATAGCTAAACAGCTTGAATAATTAAAAACTAAGGCAGTTTGCAATGACTACAACTTGCATTTAGGCGTCCCTTTCACTGCACTTCACACTCCTGTTATTTGAGAAATGAAATTTGTCATTTGTTAAGGCAGGTGACCAAAGGCTCAGACAAAGAGGTTAAATTTTAAGGAGCAACTTAAATATTCTGAGGGATGTTTTAGTTCATCGGTTCTAATATTTCCTTAGGAGCACAAATGTCAAACTGAATCTGATTTAAGACTTCTGTGATGCAGTTTGGGTCATCTTACCATGGGCACAATTTTCCAATTTTGCTCGCTGATGTTTGTAGGGGATTGAGTGCATTAGGTGCCAGCTAAGAGACCACTCCACTCCCCACAATGAGCAAGATAATGCACCCAGTGACATGGCAATCTTCTTCGTTAAGAGCTCCTCAAAGAAATGCCAGGTGAGTGAGGATAAGTATTTGTCCAATCACTTGGCTTGAAATTGGCAGCCTGGTCACCAGAAAATTCTAATCACCCAGATACCAGCAACTTCTAGATTTGAAAGTCTGCCAGTCCTCAGAGGAGGGGTGTGGGTGCGCCCAGCGGTAAGGTGAAGTCTGTGGTAATGTGGCAGCAGGGTGTCAGAGGAAAGGCCGGGCGGGGGGGTGGGTGGGGTGGATTTTAGGAGTCACCCACTTGCTGGTCATTCATACGTCCAACTGACCCCAAATTTGGGTAATTGGAAACAACCCCCACCAACTCCCCCCATCCCACCAACCCATTGTAGGACACTATTGGTTCACAGTCAGGAACCTAGCCTATCCCTGTGACCAATGTGATCAGGGAAGTAGCAAATTGAGGACCTTAAGTGGCTATTAATTGACCAATTGTGGGCCTTAATTGCTTGTGTGTTCGGAAAGTGGTCCACCCAGAATTTTAAAAAATCCGAAAGAACTGCGGATGCTGTAAATCAGAAACAAAGACAGAAGTTGGTGGAAAAGCTCACCAGGTCTGGCAGCATCTGTGAAGAAAATGTCAGAGTTAATGTTTCGGATCCCGTGACCCTTCCTCAAGGCTGCTCAGACCCTTCACCCAGAATTTAATTGCAGAGGTGGCAAGAAGAGGGAGATTCTCTCAAGGGGTAATTCACTCAATGACTTCCCCTTCTCTTCATCTCCAGTGCCTTATGTTAGAGGTGATATAGAAATGCTATTAATGAATCAGCATACCAAAGAAAAAACTCCTTCCAACTTTTTGCTATTTGTTGTGCATCCAGGACATTACTGATGGGCTGAATACTTTTAGACTGACTGTGTGGTGTGATACCGAGCCAAACAGACCCATAGGACACTGGGTTCAGTTCCCAGTCCTTTGCTGAGCTCAACTGAAACGGGGCAATTGAAACCCATACGTTTTCCATGGTTCGGGATAGTCAAGAGTTGGTAAGAGGAGGGGAGAGTAGTGAGGAAGATAGAAGCACTTGGTATTCCTACTTTTGGCTGCTATCCAATGATTCTCAGAAAATAGTATCATTTGGGAGCAGTTTTGCATGGGAATATTTGGCACCTGGATATACAAGTAGGCCATTCGGCCCCTTGAGACTGTTCCTTATGGGTTAGTGGGTTAGGACCATTTGGAAGGAGAAAAGTGCAAGTGAAGAAGTGGCATCAAAAAAACTGCCTGGACTGATGCTACCTCAGCAGAATGTTTGTGGTGAGACTCAATCCAAAATTTGAGCTTCACCTGCCAAAGTCCCAATGTGAAAGTGACTAACATCAGTGAATATTCCTCCCAATGCATCACTGTCAAGCACGTATTTAAGACTATGTGTCACCTGCTGCATTTTAGCAGGATTGGTAAAAATCAATTTATTGTTGGGATACAAGCCAAAACCAAACTTTACTATTATGGTAAACCAACTAGGAGATATGCAACACCAACTGGGAGTTACCATTGACTAGAAACTGAGCTGGATTTGCCACATAAATACCGCGGCTATGACAGCAGGTCAGAGGCTAGAATACTGTGGTGACTAACTCAACCCCTGGCTCCCCGAAGCCCATCCACTGAGGCACAAGTCAGGAGTGTGATGGAATACTCCTCACTTGCCTGGATGAGTGCAGCCCCAACAACACTCAAGAAGCTTGACACCATTCAGGACAAAGCAGCCCACTTAATTTTTTTTTCTGAAGAAGGGTCTGGACCCAAAACATCAGCTTTCCTGCCCCTCTGATGCTGCTTGGCCTGCTGTGTTCAGCCAGCTCTACACCTTGTTATCCCACTTAATTGGCACCACATCCACTCCCTCCACCACCGACGCTCAGTAGCAGCAGTGTGTACTATCTACAAGAAAAACTGCAGAAAATCACCAAGGTTCCTTAGACATGACCTTCCAAACCCATAACCACTTACATCTAGAAAGACAAGGGCAGCAGATACATGAGAACACCACCCCCTGCAAGTTCCCTTCCAAGCCACTCTCCATCCCGACTTGGAAATATATTCCCCGTTCCTTCACTGTCATGGGTCAAAATCTTGGAATTCCCTCCTTAAGGGCATTTCTATAGCACTTGGGCTGTATCAACTCAAGAAGGCAGCTCACCACTGCCTTCTCAAGGACACTTACGGATGGGCAATAAATGCTGCTCTCGCCACAGATGCCCATGTCCCACGAGATAATGAAACAAAATTTCTGCGAACCCCAAAAACATATTTCCTTAAGATTTCAAACGTTCCCTCTGTAACAATGCACTTAGAGGTTAAGTCATCGATCAAACATAGTGACAAACAACAACTTCTGTCATATTCACGTTCATTGATGTAATGAAACATCTCAAGGTGTTTCACAGGAGCACTGTCAGACAAAATTTGACAGTCAACCTAGTAATGAGATACCTAGGCAGGAAACCAAAAGCTTGGTAAAAAGATCCAGGATTCAAGGAGCATCTTACTTGGTTGAGATGTTAAAGGTGGAAGGAGATGCAAAGAGGTTTAGGGAGGAATTCCAGAAAGAGATTGAGAATTTTAAAGTTTGCAGCATAGAGCAGCAACTCAGCAAAGGTAACAATTGATTTGAACCTACAGCAAAGACAGGAATGCTAACCATGGTTAACTATAGCTTAACAGATAACATTTTTTTCAACTGTGTCACAAGCCCATGAGTTCTATTCCAATGGTTGAGCATATTAAGCCCATATTGAAAGAGTGCTGTGATATTGGAGGTATTGCCTCTCAGGTGAGAGATTATACTAAGATCCCCTCTACCCTCTTAGGGTGATGCAAGTGATCCCATGGCATTATGCAAAGGGGAGTTCTCAGTTTCTTGGGCAATAATCACCTTGCGACTGACTTTACTGAAAATCATTGTCACATTGTTGTTTTTGTGACTTTGTTCCGTGTGTAGATCTCCCAGACAAGAGCACTGGCTAGACTTCAAGAAGTACTCCAGTAGCTGGGAGATGCTTTGGGATGTCCTGACAGGTTCTGTCAAAAAGCAAGGTTTTCTCTTCCTTTTACACATAAAGCAGGTGCAGCACGGCAGTTCAATCACCAAGATCCTAACGGCAATTCCTATAAATCCACACAACAAAATATGAAACCCACACCAGTGTTCTTACACCTGTAAGCCATTCTAGGTAACTGGGAAACTGACATTCACTGTTCTCCAGGCATGATATAGGTGGCACACTTCTGTAAAAATAGTACACAGTTCTTATATTACTCCTTGACAATAGGTACTCTGAGGCTAACTTTTGTATTAAGTTTAATACAAACAGTTATTAGAACTTGGGTATAAGACACCTGGCCAGAATGATAAGAGAACAAGACATTCTGTCACGTATTACACTGTAGAATCACAGAACTGTTACCGCGCAAGAGTCATCCAGCAAATCATGCCTGTGCCACTCTCCAAACAAGTATCTCAGCCCATGCCATTTCCCTGCCTTCTCCCCAACACTATCTATTCTTTATCTCTTCAATATAGATTATATAAAATGGAATCATAGAGTTGTACAGCACAGAAACAGACCCTTCAGTCCAAGTCATCAATGCTGATCTAATCCCGTTTGCCAGCATTTGGCCCATATCTCTCTAAATCCTCCCTCATTCATGTACCCATCCAGATCCCTTTAAATGTTGTAATTGTACTCATCTCCACGACTTCCTCTGGCATCTCGTTCCATACATGCACCACCCTCTGTGTGAAACATTTACCCCTTTAAATCTTTCCCCTCTCACCTTAAATCTATGCCCTCTAGGTTTGGGATCCCCTACCCTGGGGAAAAGACTTTGGCTATTCACCCTATCCACGCTCCTCATGATTTTACAAACCTTTACAAGGTCACCCCTCAAACTCTGACACACCAGGGGAAAAAAAACACCAGCTTATTCACCCTCTCCCTATAACTCAAACTCTCTAGTCCTGGCAACATCCTTGTAAATCTTTCCATGAATGACACGAGCAAGTTTTCAATTTATCAGCTGGTTACTGGCTTCTTCACACAGCAGCTTGTAATATTTCTCCTCTGGTGCACTATATAAAACAGCAACTGATTTTGGGACATAGAAATTAGGAGCAGGAGTAGGCCCTTCAGCTCTTCGAGCCTGCTCCACTGTTAGATAAGGTCATGGCTGATCTGATTGTAGTCTCAACTTCACATTCCTCCCACTGCACTTGGCTCTCACAGGAAATTAACATCAAAATGCAGCAAGAGAGGGCTATTGTTGCATTGCAGTATCAACAATTTGCATTGATGAAGAACTCTTTGTCGTGGATGTCTTCATAAGAAAGCAATTGAGAGAAATCATTTTCTTCAAAAGGATCCGGACCTGAAACGTCAGCTTTCCTGCTCCTCTGATGCTGCTTGGCCTGCTGTGTTCATCCAGCTCTACACCTTGTTATCTCAGATTCTCCAGCATCGGCAATCCCCACTATCTCTGAATGCTTTGGGGATATGAGTTTAGATATCTGAAACTACCTACTCTATTCACATAGCACAAGTCAGCACCACTTTAGGCAAGGGTATGGTCAAAGCTTACGAGGTAGATCACATTAGACTTGACCAAAGGTATGCTTTTAACACACAATCATTGCAATTTTCTCTCTTCCCCTGAATATGTGATCTAGGTGTATGAGGCTAAAGTATTGAATTGCACTATCTATCACTCCTGCTGTACATCTTAACAACAGTGTCAGTGTCTCTCAGAGATTCCCAGCAATGCAGTAATAGCCACAGGTTGTCTGCTGTACAAGAAGTCTGAAAAATCACTGATTTAGGGAAATTGTGCTGCATTTCCTTATTTTTAAATTTACAACACAGGGCTAAACTGAAAGAGTAGCAGAAAGTTCTCACTTTTACCAAAATGAAATTCCCCTAACTGAAAAGAAGAGGTGAAGACCATATTTCATAGAATCACAGAATCCCTACAGTGTGGACACAGGTTCGCACCGACCCTCGAAAGAGCATCCCACCCAGACCCAACCGCCTACCCTTTCACTGTAACACTCCATGTCCCATGGCTAATTCACCTAACCTGCATATTTAATGCCATCCCCTGTTCAATTAACCACCAAACAACTTAAAACTAAAAATGCACTTAGAAAGAAATAACGTTACATGGCTATGAGGAAAGACCAATCATTCAAAAAACCAACATGGATACTGTGGGCTGAATGGTCTTCTTCTTGCTGTGTGATCTCCTGATATACGCAATTTGAGGAGTAACTGACTCTATATACTATACAACATAACTGCCTCATTTCACAGTGCTAACATGCTCTATTGAGCAGGAATTCCAACACCAACATTTGTGAAATAAGTAGACACAGCACTCCCAATCAATTGCTGTGGACTGTTGCCAACACAGTCTCAACCCTCACCACTCCTACAAGGGTTTACTTGTTATCTGGAGATACAAGACTGGCTTCTGCAGAACTCTCCCAGGAGAATGACTCTCATCATAGCAAGACTTATTTATGTTCAGCATACCACATGGCTCAGGTTTATTGAAGCAAAGGTGCATTGCAAGATTGCTGCTATTAAGCTTGCACGTGTATCATAAGGTGACATGAATGCAATTCAGTATGATAAGAGAGTAAGTATGCATGCTTCTTAACTACCTTTTCATCACTGAATTGTTACAGTGCAGAAGGCTATTCAGCCCATCTAACCTGCAGTGCTCTGTTATCAAGTGCCAATCTCCTGCCTTTGCCCCAACAGGAGAAATATCTTTGCATTCTGCCATAGTGCAGTTAAGAGTGGTCTCTGGCTCATGCCCACACTATTTGTGAGTTGACTCACCTCAGGCAGCATGATGGCAAGGTGCTGCAACCCTCATCTGCGAAAACAAGAGATTTGCATTTGTACAGTGCCTCTCATCATCCAAGCATGTCCCAACTACATTACAGATAATTACAATCCCTACAGTGGGGAAGCAGGCCATTCAACCCATCAAGTCCACACCAACCCTCCGAACAGCATCCCACCCAGACCCACCCCCCTACCCTATCCCTGTTACTCTGTATTTCCCATGGTTAATCCACCCAGCCTGCACATCATGGATAATTTAGCATGGCCAATCTACCTAACCTGCCGGGGGGAAACCAGAGCACCCGGAGGAAACCCACATAAACACGGGGAGAGCGTGCAAATTTCACCACCAACAGTCACATGAGGCTGGAATTGGATCCAGGTCCCTGGCGCTGTGAGGTAGCAGTGCTAACCACTAAACCACCGTGCCACCTGTAAAGGGGTGACTGCAGCGAATGTGAAGCAAGGGTGGGATATCATTACACTGTATTAGCAAACAAGCTGCCACTGATGAACAGCCCACTTCTCCACGGCTTTTTCATTGGAAGACAATTTAGAAATAGTTCATTCAACATAGAGATAGTAGGAACTGCCAATGCTGGAGTCTGAGATAACAAGGTGTGGAGCTGGATAAACACAGCAGGCCAAGCAGCATCAGAGGAGCAGGAAAGCTGATGTTTCGGGCCGGGACCCTTCTTCAGAAATGCCCAGGTCAGGACCTGAAACGTCAGCTTTCCTGCTCCTCTGGTGCTGCCTGGCCTGCTGTGTTCATCCAGCTCCACACTGTGTTATCTCATTCAATGTAGAATTTATTTAAAGGGATGACCAACATTGATTGTTTGTAAGTCTTGTCAGAACTGTACAGGATATTTGTGAGGCCATACCTGGGGTGCAAGTGAACACTTTTTGCTCTTCTTTTTCACAAAGAATATACCGACATTGGAGGCTATTCGAAAAGAGAATCAATGGCTGATTCCTGGGATGAAGAGGGTTAACGTATCAAGAAAGACTGAACAGGTTAGACCATTATTCATCAAAGGTTAGAAGAATGAGGGGTGATCTTCTTGAAACATACAATGTTCCAAGAGGCTTGACAGGATTGATGTTGAGAAGATGTTTCCACCAGTGGGTGAGTCTCAAACTTGGTTACAGACTGAGGGGACAACCTGAGATACGAAGGATTTTCTTCTCCTGGGGGACAATGAATGTCAGGAATTCTCTATCCCAACTAGCTATACAGGCTAGATGACTGAAGTATTTAGTATTTAAAGAGGAGGCACATTTTTTGGAAAATGGGGGGATTGCAGGCTATGAGGAGCTGGCACGAAAGACGGGTTGAGGTCTGGGGCAGAGCAGCGATGGTCTTATAGAATTTTGGGGCAGGCTTGAGGGGCAGAATGGCCTCCTAAAGCTCCTATTGTGTACTTACAGGAGGTGAAAAAGTTTTAGACGTAACGTTCCTTTTTTTGTAATCTGGTATCCTACTTTTCTGAGAAAATTGCAACTTACAGAACGTGATCCCAAAGACCAGAAATAAAAACTAGCCTCATACAATAAAAACAGGAGCTGACCTGAACACAGTCAATCATCGTGAACTGGTGGCCTGGGTAATCATCATTCCTAACCTTGGATAACCCCTAATTGCAGACAGGGATGCAGAGTGAAAAGAAAATGTAACGGGAGGGTGCTCTATTTGTCCGATGCAAAAGTAGTGTTGGTAGAGAAAAAGAAAATCCAAAGTACATGCTGAATGTCATGGGGGTGGGGTTGGGGGAGGGGGTAATTTCCTTCCCTGTGAAAGGTTAGTTGGGCCTGCCAATCTGAAGATCAGCCAAGAGGTTTCAGGATGCGGTGGGAAGTACCGGTGGCCAGGGTTGGCAGAAAGAGTTCAAGACATCAAGGCGTGCTTCAACATGAAGTTACACCATGCGTACATTTTCCAACTAAACATTAGTCACCACAGCCAACATGCTACATACAAATGCATACTATAAATAAAATGCATCCAGCCTCAATAGTGAAGTTGTCTTTGGGAACTCCTGGAAGTGTACTCTGTCTGTGCTTTCGAGAAAATTAACAGCAAGCTCAAAACATTTCTTGTTGCAATGTGAGTTTGCACAACAACATAAATTGCACCCATAAATACCCAAATATTGAACCAGTCATTGACTTGGAGTCATAGCTTATCTCATATATAAAAATAAATTGTCACTTTCATTGACAGGGAACCACCTAACTCCCAAGTTGACCTCTTTAACCCTGGAGAAATCCCTGTGATGAAAGCCTTTAAGTTTTTTTTTACTTACACCACAATTTGTGGGGGGGGTGAGGAATAAACTTGGTTCTAATCTCAAGATAACCATCCAGTGTACCTTCTACCCTGAGGTTATGCATTTGCCTGCTGCAGGGTCAGGTGGTTAAGAGCCCCTCTTGACCTTTCCCCATTTTGGCAGTTCCAGAGAGATTGACAAACATATTGTTTTGAGTGAGTTGTGGAGTTTTCCTGAGATTTGTAGGCACCAGGCTCTCCCAGCATACACACACACACACATACACACACAGACACACATACACACACACTCACACACATACACACACACATAGACACACACACGCACACAGACACACACACACATACACACAGACACACATACACACACACTCACACATAGACACACACTCACACACATAGACACACACACACACACGCACACAGACACACACACACACACACAGTTTCTGCTTCGCCAACTGGTTTCCCTGCTCTCACTCCAGCCCCTTTCCTGGACACGTCATGGAACATTCCCGGAACGCTTCCAGATTCCAGCCCCAAGCTTTTCCGAAACACCGGGAGCCCGGCCAACAACCCAGGACCCGCGTTACAACCAGGATCCCGGCCAGCATCGGCTCCCGGGCGGTTCACAACCCGAAGTCAGACCGGGACCGAGAACACAACCAGGTCCCGGAGCAGAACCAGGACCCGGACCAGAACCAGGAGCAGGACCCCGGACCAGAACCAGGACCCGGACCAGAACCAGGTCCCGGACCAGGACCAGGAGCAGGACCCGGACCAGAACCAGGTCCCGGACTAGAACCAGGACCCGGACCAGAACCAGGAGCAGGTCCCGGAGCAGAACCAGGAGCAGGACCCGGACCAGAACCAGGACCCGGACCAGAA
>NC_063340.1:86983335-86993960 GCF_021869965.1 Rhincodon typus
CCGGACCAGAACCAGGTCCCGGACCAGAACCAGGACCCGGACCAGAAACAGGTCCCGGAGCAGAACCAGGAGCAGGACCCGGAGCAGAACCAGGACCCGGACCAGAACCAGGTCCCGGTGTAAAACTAGGAGTAAGACCAGAGACCTGGACCCGGAGTACAACCAGGAACAAGAATAGAACGAGTTAGAGGACCCGAAGTATAATCAGAACCAGAAGTAAAACCAGAACCAAGACTAGGAGAACACCTAGAACCGGTAGCCGGAGTAGAATTAGGACAGGGAGTAGACCCAGGCCCAGGAGCCGGGTTTGAACCAGGGTCAGGACTGGGTTTGGGAGCAGAGAGAGATCCCAGAACCAGGAGTGACCGTGTCCCTCATAAGGGAGAGAGATCAGAGAATCGGAGCGTGTTTCTATTTGCTTTCACACACTGCAGCTCCAGGAGATGTCAAGGCTCTAAGCTAACAAACAGACACCCGTGCTGTGCAAATGTCCCTGCGGCTGAGGGTATTTCCCCTTGTCTCCCAAACACTCTCTGTTACAATCAACAGCTTCACAAACCCACTTTCACTCCAACTCCCCCCGCTCCGTGTGCATTCCTCAAAAGTCGGAAACCCTTGCTGGAAATGATGCAGACCAGCCCAGATTTACAACCTCTCTAACCTGAACTCAGCCCCTTCTCGGAAAACCCCAGTTCTCCCATTCCTCTCTCCAGTCATTCTCACAAAGCAAACTTTTTCTTTTACAAAAAGGAAGGAATCTTGTCACGAGAAAAGTCATTATTTTGCCACAAGATTATTATTTTTTTTGGTGGCTTTCCCGACAAGTTATGAAGAAGATAGAAAATTAACAAGTCAAGCCCCCCCCCCCTCTTAAAAATACACATAAAGAGAGAGTTAGAGAATGATTTTACTGGTCTCACTGTTGGGTTCCTCTTCAGAGGGACTCTGCTGTATTTGTATATGGTCCTGTCTCTACCGTTTACATCCCCTGTCAGTGGAATCCGTGCTTCAGTCTGCCTCTAGTCTCGAAATGCCTTTTCTAAAGTTGTTGCTTTCTCTGCCTTTGACGCTGCAGTGAGAGAGAGAGAGTGTGTGTGTGTGTGTGTGTGTGCCGGCTGACGGGGTTATTCCTGGCACCGATTCCCAGAATAGCAATTGTTTTTTTTCGCAAAAAAAATCTTGCAGACTTTGTGCAGTGACGTTGTTGGATCCCCCCAGCCTGAAAGCCACTTCCAGTCGCCCTTCGTCAGAGGGGTCATATTTCAAACGCACTGCAATCTCCATCAGATCAAAGCCTATTTCATAATTTAAAACAGGATCTTATCGAGAATGAATTGCACTGTCCGCAGTGGATTGCAACAAATGCATTCCCCTCCCTTATCTGATTGTTTGCTTTGAGCTGTGAGGGAACAGGGTGTTGTTTGGTTATTCGAGTGTGTGTGTGTGGAAATACCTCCAGGGTTACCTCTTTGCAAAATCATACACACACACATTCGACCTTCACTGGTTCCCCTGAGCCAGGGTTGAAAGTCACTGTGACAGGAATTCCGTCATCGGCGGAGGTGCAACACAGTTCAGTCCGCATGTTGTTAACCCCTTGACTGCTGGCAAACTGTCCAGCCAAGGAAATCCACTAGCCAGGCGACTGTGTACACTTTCCACTGTATTCCTGTACCCGAGACAATAAAATCTAAATTTAAGGTGGAAGGATTTGTTTGTCCAAATAAAGTAACTCAGCCATTAGCAATTCTGCAAACTTATATCTGGGTGACTTTAAGTTTCAATATATCTATGATGTACCTAATATCTGAGGGATATAATTTGTACCTGATTAACATATATTTTATAGCTAAGAGATTTTGTACCTGGGTGATATCTGCATACTTATTGAATGGTATAAAATACCAGAGTGTTATAAATTTAATACCCAAGAGCAATGGATATATATAAAATCTTCATCAAAGGGGTCATATTTCAAATATATATATATAATCTATATATATTTATAAAATCTGGGTAAAATGTATTTTCGTACCAGTGATATTTGGGTGATATATGGAGTTCCTATGTGATTTATTATGGATGATGTCAAACAATTAGAGTTAATGGTAGACAACAAGGTGCAGGGCTGGATGAACACAGCAGGCCAAGCAGCACCATAGGAGCAGAGAGGCTGACGTTTCGGGCCTAGACCCCGGTAGTTGTCTTTTCCCTAGGAATGGAGATTTCAAGACTAGGGGACACATTTTTTAAGGTGGGAGGAGAGAGATTTAAAGAGGACATGAGGTGCAAATTTTTTACACAGAGTGGTTCATGTGTGGAATGAACTTCCTGAGGAGGGGGTTGATGTGGGTACAATTACAAAATGTTTAAAAGACATTCGGATAGGTACGTGGATAGGAAATGTTTGGAGGGATATGGGCCAAGTGCAGGCAGGTGGGACGATTTAGTTTGGGATTATATTTGACATGCTCTGGTTGGACCAAAGGGTCTGTTTCTGTGCTGTATTACTCTATGATTCTGAATTGAATGACATATACTTCATTCCTGAGTGAAATACATTTGATCATTGAGTATGAGATATATATTAAATACCTGGATGTAAGATATTTTTATACCTGAATGAAACATTTTTTTACCTGAGTGATTTTTTTTGTTCATTCATGGGATGAGGGTGTCACTGGCCAGGCAGCATTTACTGTCCATCCCAGAGAGTAGTTAAGATTCAACAATATTGCTGTGGGAAGCAAAAACAGACATTTCTGGAAAAAGCTCAGCAGGTCTGGTAATATCTGTAGAGAGAAATCAGAGTAAATATTTCAGGTCCAATGACTCTGGTCACTCAACTACGTGTGACGCCAGACCCAGAGCAAAAGAGTCACTGGATTTGAAGCATCAACTTTGATTTCTCTTCACAGATGCTGCCAAACCTGCTGAGTTTTTCCAGCAAATTCTGTTTTTGTTCTTGATTTACAGCATCTGCAGTTCTTTCGGTTTTTGTTTAATATTTCTGTGGGTCTGGAGTCACATGTAGTTCAGATCAGGTAAGGATACAGTTCCCTCCCCTAAAGGTTTTTCCCAACAATTGCCAATGGAGTCTTGATCATCGTTAAACTCTTAATTCCAGATGTTTATTGAATTCAAATTCTACCATCTGCCATGGCAGGATTCCAACCTGTGTCTCCAGAACGTTATCTGGGTCTCTGGATTAACAGTCCAGCGATAATACCACCTGGCCATGACCTCCCCCAGTGTTGCACATTGAAATGTATAAATTTAATTTCTTGATTAAAAATAATATCTGACTGATATATTTATACCTAAGAGGGTTTATATGTGTGTGTGTGTGTGTGTATAAAATCTGGATGGTATTATACCTGGGTGATATTCATAGAATCTCTGCAATGTGGAAGCAGGCTATGCAGGCCATCAACACTGACTCTCCAAAGAGCATCCCACCCAGATCCATCCCATAGGTACACGTGACAACAATAAATCAAATCCCTGCACTTCCATGGCTAACCTACCTAACAGGACAACGTAGCATGGCAAATCCACCTAACCTGCATGTTTCTGGGAGGAAACCTGCACAGACACAGGGAGAATATGCAAACTCCACACAGACAGTTACCTGTGGGTGGACTTGAACTCAGGTCCCTGGTGCTGTGAGGCAGCAGTGCTAACCACATGCCACCCTTATAGATACAATACCTATGTGATATCCAATACTTAAACGATATATAGATGATAACTGGGTGACATGTAAATATATAATATATGGATGATATATAAATATATCATATATTTGTGATATATACACTCATGTTAAATTAATGTGTAATACATCATTAATGAGTTAAGTACAAATAGCTGAATATTTCAAGAAGAGGACTTTGACTAAATTCTAGGACCATTCTGATCTCGTCCATCATAGGTCCTTAATGCTCCTCCTTTGTAAGAAGAAGATTGAAATTGAGGAAGAGAATGGACTGCAAGCTGTAGGATTGTGAAATCTGATTCCCATTCTGTGCTAGGTTTTTGCACCCTGCTGCTCCTTCCCTGTCCTTTACACTCCTTTCACTGTTTACAATCTGTGAACCGCTCTTGGAGTTAATGTGCATGAATGATCCTTTGCAGATTTGAAGGTGAATGAATTATGTTCATTAATTCCCCACTCAGCCAGTATTGGCATCTTTATTCCTCCTGCTTCTGCCCCCTACTCCTGACCCCTTCAGCAATTTGTATATGTAAAATGCTCTTAAGGAAGTGAGAAGGCACTTTCACAGGAGTGGTCTCAAAACAAAATGTGATGCTAAAATACAAATGATGATATTACGTCAAATAATCAAAAGCCAGGTCAAAGAGATGGATTTTAAAGAGCATCTTAAAGGAGGAGATTGAAGTAGAGAGTAACTTATAAGAAGAACAACAACAAAAACAAAGTTGCTGGGAAAACTCAGCAGGTCGGGCAGCATCTGTGGAGAAAAATCAGAGTTAACATTTCAGGTCCAGTGACCCTTCCTCAGAACTGGACCCGAAACATTAACTCTGATTTTTTTTCTCCACAGATGCTGCCAAGCTTTTCCAGCAACTTCTGTTTTTGTTCCTGATTTACAGCATCCGCAGTTCTTTCGGTTTTAATTTACAACAACATTTATCTACATAGCATCTTTAACATGGCAAAATGTCCAACAGTGTTTGATCGAAGGAGATAATTCCAGCAATAGAGCCATGGTAAGTGAAAGCACAACCACCAATGGAAAATTAAAACATAAACATTAAGAGATTTATGGTAGAGGAAACTATTCTAACTGTCATGTCTGTGCTGGCCCAGAGAGAGATTTATCTTACCTCACCTTCCAGTTTGGGATCCCTAGCCCTGTAAGTTACAGCACTTCAAGTTCACATCCATGTTGTTTCAAAAATGCCATTTAGACCATAAGAAATAGGATCAGGAAAAGGCCATTCAGCCCCTCGAGCCTGCTCTGCCATTCAATAGAAACATTGCTGATCTGACAATCCTCACGTCCACTTTCCTGTCCTTTCCGCATCACCCTTGATTTCCCTTCTGCTCAGGAATCTATCTTTCTCAGCCTTCAACACACACAAGGTCTCTTCGCCCTGTGGCAAGGAGTTCCAAGGACTCACAACCCTCTGAAAGATAAAATTCCTCTTCAGCTCAATGTTAAATTGGTGCCCTTTATTCTGAGACTCTGCCCTCTGGTCCTAGACTCTCCCTTGAGGGAAACATCCTCCCAGCATTTACCCTGTCAAGCCCCTTAAGAATCCTGTATGTTTCAATGGGTTAACTTCTCATTCCTCTGAACTCCAGTGAGTAGAGTCCCAACCTGTTTAGCCTTTGCTCACAAGACAATTCTTCCAGACTAGAGAGCTTCTAGTGAATGTTCTGTGAATTGCTTCCAATGAAATGATGTCTTTCCTTAAACAAAGGGACCAAACATTGCCCACGGTACTCCAGATGTGGTCTCACCAGCACCTTGTACAGTTGCAGTAAAACTTCCCAACTCTTATACTTCAACCCCACCCCCCCCCACCCCCAAAATAAGGGTCAACATTCTATTAACCTTCCTGATTACAATACATGTTAGACTAATCAGCCTATAGTTACCCATGCTTTTCCTCCCTTTTTAAGTGGCTAAGTCTTGCTCCTAATTCTTGTGTTCATGTACTCTTATGCGTACATTATAAGGGCAGTGAATTCCAAAACTATTATTTCTCTTTTGTGAGAAAATTACTCACAGTTCCCTATACTATTCTATTAAGACCATAAGATATGGTAGTAGAATTATGTCATTCGGCCCATCAAGTTTGCTCCACCGTAAAATCATGGCTGATATGTCTCTCAACCCCATTCTCCTGCCTTCTCCCAATAACCTCTCATTCCCTTACCAATCAGGATCCTAGATACTTCTGTCTTAAATACACTCAGTGACTTGGCCTCCACAGCCCTCTGCAGCAATAAGTTCCACAGATTCACCAGCCTCTGGCTGAAGAAATTCCTCCTCCTCTCCGTTGTAAAGGGTCATCCCTTCGATCTGAGGGTGTGCCCTCAGGTTCTAGCGTCTCCTACTAGTGGAAACACTTTCAGTATGTCCACTCTATCCAGGCCTCTCAGTATTCTAAAGTTTCAATGAGATCCCCTCTCATCCTTCTAAACTCCATTGAGTACAAACCCAGAGTCCTCAACTGCTCCTCATATGAAGGAGATAGTTCCAGCAATAGAGCCAAGGTAGAAAGCATAAACATCAATGGAAAACGGAAACTGAAACATTAAGAGATTTATGGCAGAGAAGACCATTCAGGCCATTATGTTGGTGCTGGCACAGAAGTGGCAGCTTTGCATCAGGAGAGTAGGGAGGGCCAGGCAGGAGGCAGGTCTTAAAGCATTCCAGTGGATTCAGGTTTGAGCTTGCGAATTCGAACACCATACAGTCCAACAGGAAAAGTATATGGGTCTTCAGTGTTTGTGTGGTACGCACGTTTGTTTTCATTGCTTTCAAGGGATGTGGGCAGTTCTGAGAATGTCAGCATTTGTGGCCCATCCCCAACTACTCTTGCATTGAGCCTATCAGGTCAGTTCAGATGGCAGTTAAGAGACATCCATGTTCCCTCTAATGTTTCCCGCAGATCTGTATGAGGTCCATGCATGGCAGAAGCTTCTGAAACTGGAAGTCAATGCTGGGAATGGCATCCATATGCCAGTCAGCACATGTGAACCCTCTGAATGTCCCTGTGTCTGTGAGGTTCAGAGGGAACATTGACCACATTGCCTCTTGGGACTGCACATTAATGAAGCAAGTGAATTTTAAACAGCAATCAAGATCTGTTTCAAGGTTGCCACTACAAATTTATAGGCTCTTGGAGCCAAATCCTCAGAGTCTGAATCTCTGGAGTTTGCACATTCTCCCCGTGTCTGCATGGGTTTCCTCCAGGTGCTCCAGTTTCCTCCCCCAGTCCCAGGATATGCAGGTTAGGTGGATTGGCCATGCTAAATTGCGCATAGTGTGGAGGTGCTAGTGTTGGACTGGGATGGACAAGGTCAAAAATTGCACGACACCAGGTTATAATCCAACAGGTCTATTTGAAAACGCAAGCTTTTGGCGTCTCTAAAGATTTAAGAGTCATCTTAGGGTTGTTCAATACATTCGCATCAGTTCTATGACTCTTTGATCTTTTGTTTATAAATTCTGTGTCTGATGCCACCTCTCACACAGACACCTGAAGAAGTGAGACTCTGAAAGCTTGTGTCTTCAAATAAACCTGTTTGGCTATAACCTGGTGTTGTGTGATTTTTGAAATTTCCCATAATGTTTAGGGATGTGCATGGTTAGGTTTGTTGGCCATGGGCAATGGTGGGATAGGGGAATGGATCTGGGTGGGATACCCTTTGGAGGGTTGCTGTAGACTTGTTGGGTTGAATGGCCTGTTTGCACACTGCTGGGATTCTATGGATGATTTTTCTCCATATAACATGAAAAGATGGTACCACCACCTCACCATTTTCCCTGTGTATGTTTACATTATCTGAACCCATATTACGTTGTAAAATTTTAGGGCCCATTAAGTATCCTGTGTTCTTTTTTCTTGTTATAGTGGCTATAAGAGTCTATCAAAACCACTTCTCTCCTTGCAGGGGTTTGCATGGACTGTTAAGTGAGGTGGGAATGAATGAATGAATGACCAAACGGACTGTCAATCACTGTTCCAGGAACAACCCCCATATCTTTCAAGAGAAAAATGTCCTGTTTTTGAACAATTCCAGTTTTCCAGCAGCTTGCTATTGGATAATGCACCTCACCTCCACTGATGATGAAATTGTACCTTATTGTCAAAACTCACTTTGCACAACTATTCGAAGAGGTATAAGGGGAAGGTCATGGATTTCAAGCAAATCCCACTCCACTGACTCCACCTATATTCCTCGCTGCCTTGGGTAGATAGCAAACATCACCAAATACCCCTTCCACCCCGGTTATAATCTCTCCCAACCTCTTCCATTGGGCAGAAGATACAAAAGCTTAAATACGTATCAACGGATTCAAGAACAGCTTCTTCCCTGCTGTTATTAGATTTCTAAATTGACCTCCCAAATTTTAAACTTAATGTTGATCTCGCTCTTTGTGCACCTTCTCTGCAGCTGTAACATTGTATTCCTCACTCTGTTCTATTACCCCCATGCACTTTGCATGGTATGATCTGCCTGTATTGCATGCAAAACAAAACTTTTCACTGTACTTAGGTACATGTGACAATAATAAATCAAATCCAGACTGACATTCCTATTGCAGTGCTGAGAGACAGCTGCACTGCCAGAGATACCATCTTTTTGATGATACTCTGCCTCCTATTTCAAAGGAGCACAGAAAAGTTCCCTTGCGTTCTGACCAACATACATCCTTCAGCCAACACTCAGGGGAAGGGTCACTGGAAGCAAAACATTATCTCTGATTTCTCTCCACAGATGCTGCCAGACCTTTTGAGTTTTGTCCAGCAATTTCTGTTTGTGTTTTATCATTAAAAACAAACCATCAAAGCAAAGACAGAAGATTTTTGAACAGTAAAGGAATTAAGGGTTATAGTGAGCGGGCGGGTAAGTGGACCTGAGTCCACGAAAGATCAGCCATGATCTTATTGACTGGTGGAGCAGGCTCGATGGGCCGGATGGCCTACTCCTGCTCCCATTTCTTATGTTCTGTCAAAGTCCTCGGATAGGGTGTGAATGAGGTTTCCTAGAATAGCATGAGAGATAAGGGATTTCAATGAGATGGGAGACTAGAGGAGTTGTGGTGTTATCTTTAGAGCCAAGAATGTTTACGAAATATAATGGGAGCATTCAAAATTATGAAAGGTCTCTGTGCTGCATAATGCCATGACAGTAACATTAACCTAACACTTCAGTGGGATTCAATGCAATGTTTGTTGTATACTGATTCTCCATTTCAAACTCCATTGAAGTCAATAAAGTTGACATGGCATAAAGCTGGCATTCCACACGATCCTGTGGATTTTCCACCTTGTGAGCTAGGTTAAAATAACACATTGTGATTTCATGATCTGTTTATGACCCCACTGTGGGATCTTGCTGTTGTTACTTTAGCTCCATTGCTCACTGCCCTACCACATTACAAAAACAGCACTTCAGTGGCTGCGATACATTGTGAGTCAGGGTCAATACAAAACTCCACGTCCCCCTTTAAACAGTTGTCTTTGACTGTGGGTTTCTGCTCTGCGGGTGAAGCCAGACATGCTGCGATTGTAAAGATGCATGAATGTTCACGGCAAAAATCAGAGCAAAGAATTCACCAGGAGATCATCTTGGGGTCAGCGGCCACTCAGAGCTGGAACCTGGCCATTGTAAGTGCTGGGAAGATCCAACAATGGAACACCGAGGCCGGAAAGCTTGCTGCTTTCATGGTTACAACTGGGCTAGAGGGAGAAGTAATGTGACACATGTTTTTAATAATATCTACAGCATGGTATATTGCCATGTCTTGTGGTTGTCCAGCAAGACAGTATGTCCCTTTTATATTGCTTTCAACATTGCTGGTAATTTAGATTCTTTCGAATTGATATTAGCTAAAGCATAACAGATATCATTAAGTATATTACCAGCTGCAATCCAATCAACAGGTTCGGGTGGTTTATATATAGGACAATGGGAGTCTGAGAATGGTTACAAATGTAATCCAATCTAATAGCTTGTACATAGTTTTAGACACATTCTGGTGTTTTACAAAGGAACAACAAGTGAAAGGTTTGACAGTAACATTTCGACAGCATATCAAACTTCAAGTTACATTTGTTTCAATTGTTAATCCGCAGTGTGGGTGAATGCCAATAGGCAATGCACATGACAAAAAGATAAGGCTGCAGAAGGAATTGGACAGGCTAGGAGAATGGGCAAAGAAGTGGCAGATGGAATACAGTGTGGGAAAGTGTGAGGTTAGGCACTTTGGTCGGAAGAATTGATGTAGACTATTTTCTAACAGGGAAAGGCATTAGAGTTCTGAAGCACAAAAGACCTTGGGAGTCCTAGTTCAGGATTCTCTTAAGGTTAACATGCAGGTTCAGTTGGCAGTCAGGAAGACAAATGCAATGTTAGTATTCATTTTGAGAGGGCTTGAGTACAAGAGCAGAGATGTACTGCTGAGGTAGACAAACAGGAGGCTGGAAAAACACAGCAAGCCAGGCAACATCTGGAAGAGGGGACATCAACATTTTGGGTATTATCTTTCTTCAGGACTGGATGTGGGAATAGGGAGAGTTGCCGATAAAGTTGGCGGGTATGGGGGTGGAGGTTAGCAGAATGGTGGTGATAGGTGGACACTGGTAGTAGGTACGACCTGGTTAGTCAATGGGAAGGATGAATCCGATTTGTAGCTGGGATGGAAGGGAGGAGGTGGTAGGTGGAATGGAAGGGAGGAAGTGGGGCTGGAAAGGGAGCCGGGGATGGGTGGGAAGGTTATTTAAAATTAGAGACCTCAATGTTGAGTCCTCTGGGCTGTAGGGTGCCCAGACGGAAGATAAAGTGTTGTTACTCAAATTTCCAACCTGATTCACTGTGAGACCGGAGGTGGCCAAGGATGGACATATCAGAGGGGGAG